>NC_143488.1:22116337-22233261 GCF_027475165.1 Benincasa hispida
ATGGCATCGCTCTAAGAGATGTTTGGGCAACCGTCATCCTCTGTTCGACATAAAGCCATTAAATATGTTTATAATACATGTATGAAAGATGGTACCAACGTCAGGGAACATGTTCTCGATATAATGGTCCATTGTAATATTGCTGAGGCTCGGGGGGTAACAATAGATGAAACCAGTCAAGTCAGTATGATATTAGAATCTCTTTTGAAGAGTTATCTAACTGTTCGTACTAATGTTGTGATGAACAAGATTAGTTACTATTTGACAACACTGTTTAACAAACTGCAGAATTACAAGTCTATGATGAAATTTAAAGAAAGTAAAGTAAACACAGCCTAAAAAGTTTCTCAAGGGTTTTTCGTCTAGAATAAAACCTGCTGACAAAAAGAAGTCTGTTCCCTCATCTTCAAATGACAAAAGTGTACAAATGAAGAGAAGGGTAAAAGGGAATAAGAAACTCACTTCAAAGAAAAGTAAAGCTCCTAAAGGGAATGTTTCCATTGCGAAGAGGATGGGCACTAGAAACATAACTGCCCAAAGTATTTAGCTGAAAAGAAAGAAAAAAGGAAAACCAAGGTAAATCACATTTACTAGTAGTTGAAATATGTCTAGTGGAGAATACTCACTTAACCTGGATATTAGATTCGGGCACCGCTAATCATGTTTGTATTTTTCTGCAGGAAAGTAGTTCTTAGAAACAACTTTCTGAACAAGAAATGACTTTCAAGGTGGGAACAAGAGAAGTCATTTCGACTGAAGCAGTGGGAGATGTCAACCTGTTTTTTGGAGAATCTTTCATCTTACTGAAAAATGTGTAATATCTGCCTAAGATGAAAAGAAATTTAATCTCCATTTCATGTCTGTTAGAAAAAAATATGTACAAAATATCTTTAGAAATTAATGAAGTGTTTGTTTTTTCAAAGGGTGTTCATATTTGTTCTGCAAGACTCGAAATAACTTGTACATATTAAAACCAACTGAAGCACCTTAGACTCGAAATAAAGAGATATTTAAAACGGTTGAAACTAAAAAAAAAAAAAAAAAAGACGTAAAATTTCTCCTACCACCTATTTTTAGCACCTTAGACTTGGTCACATTAACCTCAACAGGATTGAGAGATTGGTTAAAAATTGTCATATAAGTCAGTTAGTGATGGAGCTCTTATAATAAAGAACCAATGAGCGGAACCAGATCATTCCAAATCCCATTGTGAAAGAACAACGACATTTACAATCCAACGCAGAACAGTTATGCATCAAGTCTGAATTACAGCATACTTCAAGAAACTAAATATAAAGGAATCATACCTTTGAAGAACCTTTCTTTGTGTATCCCTTGATCAATCGACAAATCGTTCACCAGCACGAGCACAACATGAACAAATCCAGCAAACAACACGAACTGGTGAATACTCGATCACAATCAATTTAAACTCCATACTCAACCCTCGAATACAAGCTTGACACTACCATGAGGCTACCTTGGTATTCTCGATGTGAGAATCCAGGAGATGTGGACTCTGTATGGATTTAGTAGATGAAAGGAGGAATTGGACGATCGAGTAAACGATTGAGTAAGTGGGAGAAGAATGAAGCTTGCCATTTAGACTTTGGTACTCGATCGTTTAGCAGCGAGTAGCTATCATATAGGATACTCATTCCTTGATTGTTTACTTTCTCGAAAACTATTGTGTAGCTTTTTCTTCTCACACGTTGGATTATAAAAAATGAAAATGATTTTATTTTATTCATCAGTTATCAAAAGCTGATTAAAACTTTCCACTAAGTCGGTTATTGGAAGAAAAAATTGAAGTTCAATTATCTTATAATTGATTTAATTATAAATAAATATGATAACTAATTTATCATATTATATTTATAACCTATAGTTTTAATATCACATCATATGTAATATATAAATCATAGTTCTTTTTATCCTTTATGGCATATAATATAAATCATATGTATATTAATTCTTCCAATTAATTCCTCCAATATATCAAATCAATTATATCATATATAATTGAACTAATTTAATTATACCATATATAATCAAATTCCCTCTTATTAATTTGAACACTTCAAATTAACCCAAAAACTGATTCTCAACATGAATCTATTGAGCTACCAAGGGGACCTTATAGACCTGTAGTTTGAAGCTCCAACGGTACGTGAATAACTTATTAAACTCTTTAATCACGATATCCACCATCTATTAACTATCGAGCACTCCACTAAAGACTGATAACTTCACTATTCGCACTACAGTTATATTTCTGTGTCCATTGGTTATAACCAATCAATAGTACGATGACCCTTCACAAATCTCTCGTAAGTACAGTTGGGCAAGTTTACCATTTTTCCCCTGTAGTTGCATCTAACTTCTTAAGTACCACTGATTCCTTTAATGAACAATACATCATAGTCCCACTATGAGT
Organism: Benincasa hispida; assembly: GCF_027475165.1. Taxonomy (NCBI): domain Eukaryota; kingdom Viridiplantae; phylum Streptophyta; class Magnoliopsida; order Cucurbitales; family Cucurbitaceae; genus Benincasa; species Benincasa hispida. The sequence goes on from NC_143488.1 coordinate 22,118,775, forward strand.
AAACCCTTCTCGGGCCAAGAGAAGGTGTGGCGCCACATTGTTCAAGCCCTGGAATAAGCCCTTAAGGGAGCAATTTATCTACTTACTCCTGCTTCAGGAAAGAAGTGAATTATGTTTTGTGTAGTTGAGTTCCCAGCTCCCCAATCAGATGATTCCCCAAAGTGGTAGGTTTGAGTCAGCGATCTGGCCACTCGCACCCATACAAATCAAAGAACTACCCTTGCACCCATGCAAATCCCTACATTGTTCAGGAATTACTAGCACGTCGTTCCCAAGATAAAACAACCCAAAAAATCTCGATAAAAAATGCACCGTTATCGATCAGAATACACATCATTATGACTGAATGCTTAGAAAATGAAAACGGGGAGACAAAAAACAGAGGAGAACGATCGGGAATGAAAATGAATGTTGTGCTCTGAACTGTTGAAAGACACACCTTTTATAGGCCTTCATAGCTGAACCAGCGTGAGAGGGAAAGGCGTTCAGCCTCTGAATGTGCGCACAAAAGTTAGATAGGCGGGCAGACAGGAAAGACCAAGTAGGCCAATGGCAAATAATTTTTTTTTTCCTTTTTCAATCAAAAATCAACTAAAATAAATAAATAAAAATATATATATTTTTTAAAAAAATAATCATACACACACCTCGATATACCCACCCATTGAACCCACATTGGTCAATCTCCTCACTCTCTCCAAAACATGGGTACCCTTTACGGCCCAAACCCATAGCTTAAAGTTGTAACGGACGGGCAGGAACGGGCCTAAAGAGTGTTTTCAAGAATTTACCTAGCCAAGATTTAAAAGCTAAAAAAGTAGTCTTTAAAATCTTCTCTTTGTTTTTGGAATTTGACTATGAATAATTCAAATGTTTAATTTGAAATGACACAAATTAAGCATCGTAACAAAGTTGTAACAAAACAAACACAAATTTAAGAAACCAAAATCCAAAAAAAAAAATGAAGGATAATTGCAATGAGTAGCATTTTGATGGATAATAATTAAGTGCATAGTAACATGTTTAAAAAATAAAAATAAAATGTAGAAAAATTGCAAATGCATAATCGGTATCTTTAATAGATTCCTATTTGTGATAGACTCCATCACTGATAGACCCCTATCAGTGATATAGTCTACCAATGATAGACTCTGAGAGCTAGGATTTAAATTTTGTTATATTTGTAAAATATTTTGCATTATGTTATGTCTACTAATATTTTAGGTCTGATTGCTATATTTTGCAACTATCCTAAAAATAAAAGGGTAATTGTTTTAAATAGTAAAATGTCACTACTGTCTATTAGTGACAGATAGTGATAGACATCTACCAGTGTATATCACTGATAGACATTGACATTTTATTTATATTTATAAATAAATTGGCTCATTTTTATATATTTGAAAATAACATAAAAGAAAATGGAGCCTAAATTTTATAAAAATAGATGCAAGATCTCACTCTTTATTTGTAGTCTCTTTGAACTTACCACATGAAATTTTATAACCTTGTTGTCCGAGTAGCCGAAATAGGAGAGCAACAGTATTAAGTTCTTCATCGCTACTATTATTATTCAATGAACTCTTAAACGCCTCATGTATTTGTTCCATAACTTGATCAATCTCCTTTTCAAAATGGTAAGAGAGATCTAACCTTTGAATTGAATCAACCAACTTTAGTTTATCTATAGGGTTTTCAACAACATTATTTAGCATCTTCCTCACTCCTTTTAGTAAAATCTTGCTATATTTATAAATATTTTTGTTCATTTTTCTATATTTGAAAACAGTCCTAACTATGTTATATCAATGCATCACAACTTAGCACAAGAAAACAATAATCCTTCCAAATGTTGGTATGAAAATTGTGATGAAAATGTAAATAGTATCTCACTTCTTTTTGTTCTATTACTGACAACCCAAATGACAACGATGAGACAATAACAAGTTGCAATATGCACATGGTGAAAATGTAAGGGTTGAGAATCCTACATTGAAAAAAATCAAGATGAGCTATTTCTCTCATTATTACTTGATTTTGAGATGGAACCTTATCCTATCAAATATGGTATCAGAGCCCATCAAATCAAAATGGTTTTCAATCTAATAATAAGAAATTGTGATCAGATCAAGAATGATAAACTTAAAAGAGGCACCATCTTGAGACACCATTTAATAGCGTTTTTGTTTAATGTTTAATGTTTTTATTGGTTTCTTTTATCGATGTTTTAGATATGACAAGATTTCCCTTTCTTTTTTGTTTTAGTGAATAACCTTTTTTAAAAAACAAGTTAATATGTAAAGAAATTACAGATGCATCAATATTTTAAACTTTATTGTAAATATAACATCTCTTAGACTAAAATCAATACTTTCAAAGCATGTTAGTAACCTACATATTTAGTATAATATATCAGTTCCATGTTATTATTTGGATATAGTATCATACGTCAACTTGCACGTTATTTAATTGGTTGAGACATTATAAACTTCAACAAAAAAATATAAAGATTTGTTTGGTAGAGGATTTTAAAATAGAAATTTCAAAATAATAGATTAAATGAAAACAAAGTTGTATTTAATGTTTTCAGATATATGTTTGGTAGCAGAATTCAAAAATTGAATTCTAATTAAATAATTACAAGCTAGTTGTAGTGTCACATTTTTTAAATTAGATTTGACAAATTTTTCTATTCACATGTTTCAAATAATGATGTAACTCACAATCATTCTTCTTTCATCCATTTATTTTATTTTAATTATTTGTTGCTTCTACGATCAATTTTTTAGTACAATAATTATGGTGGGGATTGCAACTCCGACCTCTCGCGATTGTCATACCAATACTACTAAACCAAGTTCATTTTAACGCTTTTACGATCATTTTACTTCATAATTCATTAACCACTTATTTAGTTGTATATATAAATATATATATTTTAATTCAAGTATAACTGAAGGTATAAGGCACTAATTATCATCTAAAAAATTGATACTTTCATCTTGTCCTCTCAATGGTCGAACTAAAAAATATACATTTCATTTTTTTTAACAAGCCTTCCTGTATTTAAATTGAAATAATATTGTTTGATCAATTTCTTTTATAGTAATTTTTTCTTAATCATTTACCAATTAATTTAGAACAAAAGAATGTAATTTTTTATTAAATTATATAAAATTTTCAATAACTTACTTATAAACGGTTAAAAAATAATATCAACACAACATTATACATAATTGAAATATTATGTTTATATCGGTTATAATATATAAAGTGTGATGATTTAGTATTAACTTATCGAGCACCACGAATTTGCCTTTTCCTAATGCAAATTAAAACTTATTAAACAATAATTTAACTTCATATGCCAACAATAACATAGCTTGGTATCAATATTTATTAAAGACCAAAAAATTCGTGTTAAAATCTCGTAATCCTATTTATACTTAAAAAAAATTAACTTTAATTACAAATCAGTTTCTAAAAGATGCAATTGACAACAGTTATTTTGACATTTATAACCATTCCCAAATAAACTTCAATGCAAATAATATAACCTAAATCTAATTAATATTCTTTCAAGTAAATTATAAATATCTCAAATGTGAATACACTAATGGCTATTTGAAAAATTGGTGGTTCAATCTTCAACTACAACTATTGAAAAGAAAAAAAAAATGTAGAAATATATGATTCATGACAATTTCCAAATTCAATCTTACAGAATTTAAATTTTTTCGAAAACACGTTTTCGAAATTTTGGAACTATACAAATTTAAATTGGAATTGTTAGTCATTTTTGTTATATTTAAAAACCATTAGATAGATATGTAACATCCCGCATCTTTTCATTATTTATTATTAATGTAATTTTTCCTTTTTTAGTAATTGTCCTTAGTTGAAGGGCATGTTTGGAATTTTGAATTTAAAGTATAAGTACGCGGATTTAAGTGTTGCCATGCAAATTATTCAATTTTTAAATTCAATTTGAAAAGTTATGGTAGGAATTAACTATATTTGGAAAAAGGAAAGGAATTAAATAGTATAAAGTGGAATAAGGAAACGATTTGATCACAATTATACTATTTTCCTTTATTATTATTATTATTAAAAAAAATAAAAAGGACCTCCCTCACATCATCTCTCTCGCACGAGCCCACGAACTGTTGGAGTGGAACTGTCAATAATGGTCCAAGAAGGCTTAGAATGTCCGATATATTTTAGGTTTTTTTTCTCTATTGTGGTCCAAAAAGTTGTGTGGGCTCAGAAAGTTTAGAATGTTAGATATTTTAGGGTTCAAGTTGATCTCTCTCGATCATTGTCCTAAAATTTGAGTTGTCAGAGCGTATCCTCAAAAGTGTGTGCTTAAAGGTTTAGAATGTTAGATATTTGTAAGATATTTTTGGTCTAGCTAGCTACATGAAATTGGTGGGCAAGGGAACTATTTGGGATTTTTGTGTGAACTAATTAATTATGATCTGAATGAACATTTGGACCGATTTCAAGTGATTTTAAAATATACTATACAAAAATCTTTTTGGTTTTTCTTAAAAACCGTTGCTTAATGTCATTCCAAACGGGTATTTGGATATGGATAAACTAGATCTACAAACTTCATATACAAATTAGATCATATTATGAGTAAGAATGAATGCTTTTAGTGACAAACGGTGCTCTTTCCATAAAATTTTAACACCACAAATACATATTGGATGCAACACAAAAGGAATCTACTTCGGTGTATTCCATAACTTTTACCTCGTGCAAAATTAAGTATACGATGTCAAATTTTAATAAGGCGTTTGAGTTTGAGTTTCATCCACGAGACTTGGTCATTAATCTAACTATCACTGTAGCCAAGCTTAGATTTTTAAGAAGATCATGGTTGTGTATGCATGCTAATAATGTATTTCTTCCAAGTTAAGTTTAAAGTTCAAGAAGAATTTGATAGTAGACTCCACTGAGGTCGACTGACATCACAGTTCGTCCTAGGTTCAGGTGGAGTAATAATTTGGAGCGAGATGTGACAAAGCGTCTTAAAACAATGATACTAAGAGAAAATATTAACACTAATCCCATCTGGCACACAATCAATAGATCTCCTCACCATTTGACTAGTAAGTTCTTTGCCTTTACTTGAAAAACATAATGTAATAAAGGTTGAGTATAAAAGTACTCAGTAAGTGACCCTACTACCGAGGTTAGACTATGCAATCACATATAGTTAGTGTTACTTGAATAATAAGCCATATGCAAATATTTTAACTGAACCTAGATGACTAAGTGAATAATCTATCCCACCTTGCCACGTATATTTAGTGGCCTGAAGGCATACAATCGTACTTGGTAATGAACCCATAAGCTCATGGTCATAATATCGAAGACAATTTATAGGCTCATAGTAGCATAACATGGTATGAATCTATTGTGGGGATATTCATCCACAAAAACATGGCAAATTATTTCAACAACAAATAACATGCTTCTAGTTATTGAACATAGAATTATTATCTTAACTCGGTTTCTAACATGAATACACATGCCAGTAGTAATGCCACTTACCTCGAAAATAATCGCAAGTAACAAGCAAATGAATCTTCCTCCCTAGGTTAGAGTAATCTTGGATCAAGACCCCTAACACAGAATATAAAGAAACTTAATTCTAACTTTTTGGCCTCCACTATAAGAAATCCGAGTTTTGATGTCGGTTGCAAAAAATTAGAAAACGCATGTACATTGTCAGTTTCTAAAAAATAACGGATCTTTAATGTTAGTTTCAAACTGAGATTAGTGATATGTTTAATGATGGATACAATGACAGTTTAAAACCAACATTATACCAACCCATTTAATTCTTTTCCCTTTAGTAAAAATCCTTTCATTTCTCTACCCTTCTTCTCTCTCGTTTCTCACAAAATTTCCTTACCCCATCTCTCTCCTTTCTCACTAAATTTTCTCTCCCCAAAAACCCACTCATCACCGCCATCGTCCTTCACTGCTCATTGTCAATCTGTCGCCGTCGTCGTCTCCCCTCTTTGCACATTGTTAGTCCGACGTCGTCGTTGTCGTCGTGCAGATCTATTGATGGTCAGCAACTCCGTTCATTAGATTTTGTTTGTTGAGATTCAGTACGTGCAAATCTCATTTGTGGAGACTCCATTCCTGCAGATCTCGGTCGCAAATCATTGGTTTTCAACACCTCTGTTCATGAAGATCTTCGTTCGTGCAGAGCTCAATTGTGCATTCTACCCGTCGCCAATGAAATAATTTACCAGTCTCGAATGTATGAGTTTGACAATAACTTATATGGAAGAATAGATCAAATGGTAAAAACTTGTTTTATGAATATTCTTTATGTCATGAGGTTTTCGTTGTTGTTATTGTTGATGACGAACAAATTTAATGGAATAAAAATGGAGTAGAACAAAAATTTGATTCCAATTTTTTTTTTGTTGCAATTTGATCAAACAAATTTAAATGGAAAAATTTGGGCAAAAAAAATTATTGAAGATTGATGAACAAATGCTTATCGAAGAAAGAAGGTGTCAATCTCATGAAGCAAGACCTCTTTAAATGAGAAAATGGAGGCAGGCTTGGGTACAATCTAACTAAAATGATCCCACATGAAAGAGGATCGAACAATAGTCTCCGTCGAGTAATGGCACTACAAGAATTTTGGGCTTTAATGTCAGTTGAAAAATGTGAAATCAGATGTATAATGTTGATTTAAAAAAACAACGGATCTTTAATGTTGGTTTTAAACAAACATTGAAGATGGCTACAATGTTGGTTTAAAACCATCATTAAAGGCCTCACATTTTTTTTAACTTTATTAAAATATATCTTCTTCATTTCATAACAAATCTTTTCTCTCCTTTCACATCTCTCTTAACAAACCCTCTCTTCTCCTTAGCTTGGTCGTGTGAATCACATCCGATCGTCGTCGTCGTCGGTGTCGCTTGGATCTCCGTTGTCGTGGGCTTCTTCGGGTGATGGGTCAACATCGTGGGTGTTCTTCTGGTGGTTATTCTTCCGGTTGTGCTTCCGGTGGTTGTTCTTCTGGTTGTTCTTCGGTTGGTTTTCATCGGTGCGTGGGTGTTCTTTGCGTCGGTGTTCTCGTGTGGGTATTCTCCGATAATTCTTCGCATGGGTGTTCTCCCGTTGGTTTTCGTCGTCGCGTGAGCGTTGTTCTTCCAATTGTTCTCTTAGTGGTTATTCTTCCAGTGGTTGTTCGTCATGGTTGTTCTTCCAGTCGGTCAGCTCACCGTTCATCCAGCTGGTTCGGTCGTAGAGGTGGGTCACTAGTGTGGATATATAAATTTTGTTGTGGGTTTTTTTGATCCTATAGTCTATTTTTCAGATCTACTCGTGGGTCTTCCAATCCGGTTGTCGGCATTGTAATTTTGTCAGATCTGTTGTCTCAACTCTGTTCGCAAAGTTCGATGCTCGTTGGCATTCCAATCTTCGAGCTCTGGTTCGGATCCCTTCAACTTTGTCGGTTGTTTAAGTTGTTTACTTGGAAAGGTAAAATTTTATTTTCATATGAATTTTCAATTAAGTATTTTAAAGTTATTTCATTCATTTTATTTTTATTTTAATGATTAAGCTTATTGAAATTTTGAAATGTTGGAATTAAATTTGTTGAAGAATATATACTTGGTTGGTAGTCTTGCTTTGTGTAATTTAAGTATATATCAAAATCCTTTTCTTTCAATTATATATTAACTAATTTGGTCTTACTTGGTTGATTATGTTTGATTGGTGTGGTTCAAGTGTTATTTCATTAATTTTATGTTTTGTTCCAATAATTAAGCTTCTTAAAATTTGTTAATGATGGAATAAAATTAGTTCAAAAATATGTACTTGGTTGATAGTCTTGCTTGGTGTGGATCAACTGTATATCAAAATCTTTTTCTTTCAATTATATATAAACTAACTTGGTGTTACTTGTTTGATTAAGCTTGATTGGTGTGGTTCAAGTGTTATTTCATTAATTGTATGTTTTATTCCAATGGTTAAGCTTTTTCAAATTTGTTAATGTTGGAATGAAATTAGTTAAAAAACATGTACTTAGTTGATAGTCTTGCTTGGTGTGGTTAAAGTGTATATCAGAACTAATTTGTTAATGTTTTAGGTCTTATTGTCGACCACGGTTAAATTTACAAGCTTATGGTTATGTAATTTTTCCTTGTTATTGTTTGTCTTTTTTGTAGATTAAGTTGCATATTTTACAATCATGGATAAGTCATAGATGAAATTGAATAGAATGTCAACTGAGTGTGGTTTAGGGGTTGAGATATTTATTAAAACTGGTCTACAGCATTCAAATATATCGAATGTCATGAGTTATCCATGTTTGAAGTGTGTGAATGGAAAGACTTTAAATGTGAACACAATAAGAGATCACTTATTTTTTTAATGGTATAGATCAAAGTTATCAGACATAGATTTTCACGGTGAATCATTATCGAGAAACGATGAAAATGACACAATTGGAATGTTTGAGGCTGCATACGACTATTTTAATAAAAAATCCAATAATTTTGAACAATTATTAGATGATGCGAAGAAACCATTGTACCCAAGTTGTAGAACTTTTACCAAAATATCTACATTAGAAAAGTTATGTAATTTGAAAGCTAAATTTGGATGGAGTGATAAGAGTTTCACTGAGTTGTTGGAACTAATTCATGACATATTACCTAGTTCTAATGAAATTCCAACTTCTACTTATGGAGCAAAAAAGATGTTGGGTACTCTTGGAATAAAGTACGAGAAGATTCATGCATGTAGCAACGATTGTTGCTTGTTTAGAAAAGAACACTCTAATACAAATGTATGCCCCATTCGTGGTACGTCAAGATGGAAGCTTCATAAAAATTTAAAAGAAAGAGCTAAGAATATCCCAGCAAAAGTCATGTGGCATTTCTCCCCAGAGTTAATTGTTAGTACTTTGATTACTACGTTGAGAGTACCATTTACATTTGGTGTTTTTGCCCAAAGGCTGGACATCAATGTTGTATTAGGTATCTTGTTGAAGGGGCCCACCACATATGTGAAATTATTTTGTTATATTTTAATTATGAGCATATGTTTTGTTGTTTATTGTTTTAGTTGGTCTTACACAAATATCTAGAAATCTAAGTTTAATCCCTAAGTTGAATGAATCGAACTTCAAGATTTGGAAGGAAAGTCTAGAGATACTTCTCGGGTGTATGGATTTGGACCTTGCATTAAGGACCGTATGGATTTGGACCTTGCATTAAGGACCGATAAACCTACTTTTACTGAGGAATAACCAAATACGGCTAATATAGAGAAGTGGGAATGGTCAAATCGCATGTGTCTGATGATCATTAGGTACTCAATTCCAGAGTCTTTCCAGGGCTCTATCATGAAAAGTGAAAATGCCAATAAGTTCATTGCTCTAATTGAGAAATATTTTGCTAAAACTGAGAAAGGGGAAGCAAGTGGTCTTTTGACTTCTTGGCAATGGAAATATAAGGGAGTACATTCTGGAAATGTACAATCTCGCAAGTAAATTAAAGACACTTGATATCGAGATAAATGAAAATTTACTTGTGCATCTTGTACTTATCTCTCTTTCTGCACAATTCACTAAGTTTAGGATAAGTTATAATACTCAGAAGGATAAATGGAGTATTAATGAGTTTATCTCACAATGTGTGCAGGAAGAAAATAGGATTAAGAGATAAAGGACAGAAAGTGTTCATTTGGCAACAAGCTCTCGTGATAAGAAGAAAATGAGATTTGTGGATGCTGCAAAAGGGATATCTCAACAGAATAAAAACAAGAAACAAGCTACTGAAAATCCTTGTTTTTTCTATAAAAGGAAAGACCACTTCAAGAAAAATAGTCCCAAGTACGCCAAGTGGCGTGTAAAGAAAGGTAAACTTCTTACTTTAGTTTGTTTTGAAGTTAATTTAGCTTCTGTACCTATGGATACTACTACTCACATATGTATATCAATGCAAGGTTGCCTGGCGCCAGCCGCCAAGTGATGCTGAAAGATTCATCTAGTTGAAGCTATTGGAAATTTTAGATTAGTTTGAAAAACTGGATGTTATTTGGATCTGAATAAGACTTTTGTTGTACCATCATTTAGACGGAATTTAGTTTCTATTTCCAGTTTGGACAAATTTAGTTTTCTTGTTCTTTTGAAAATAATAAAATTAGTCTTTTTAAAGATTTTAAACTTATTGGTACCGGTTCTTTAATTGATAGTCTAAATATGCTTGATTCTTTTTCTTCATTTAACAAGATCTTGTTATCTAATTAATGTGGTACAAAGCGTAAATTAAATGAGAATTCCACTATGTTATGGTACAAGCGTTTAGGTCACATCTCTAAATAGAAAATTTAGAGACTTGTGTCAGAAGGTATTCTTGATTCCCTTGATTTAAGTAATTTTAACGTTTGTGTTGAATGTTTTAAGGGAAAACAGGTAAACATAAGAAAATTAGGTGCCAACAGATGCTCATATGTCTTAGAACTAATACATACAGAAATTTGTGGTCCATCCCCTACAGCCTCTTGGAATGGACAACAATATTTTATTACGTTCATAGACGACTATTCAAGATATGGGTACCTATATTTAATTCATGTCAAGTCTCAATCCTTGGACGTTTTCGAGTCTTTCGAAGCTGAAGTTGAACTTCAACTTAGAAAGAAAATTAAGGTGGTCAAATCTGATCGTGGTGGTGAGTATTACGGTAGATATGATGGATCAGGTGAACAACGTCTAGGGCCCTTTGCCAAATACCTAGAGGAATGTGGAATCATTATGTAATACACTATGTCAGGTAAACCCAACTTAAATGGTGTAGCGGAAAGGCGAAATAGATTAATCATTCTTCATTACTAGAATCCTTCTGGGGTGAGGCACTAAAGACTGCAACACATATCCTTAATAGGGTACCTAGTAAAACAGTAGCCAAAACCCTTTATGAGTTGTGGACAGGAAAGAAGCCTAGTATTAGGCATCTTCACATTTGGGGTTGTCCAGCTGAGTCTAGACCTTATAGGCCTAACGAAAGAAAATTGGACTCAAGAACTATTAGTTGTTATTTTGTTGGGTATTCTGAGCACTCTCGGGGTTTCAAGTTTTATGATCCCACTTCTAGATCATTGTTTGAGACAGGATATGCAAGATTCATTGAGGATGTTGAGTTTAGGGGGGGAGGGGAGATAATATAAGGAAAGTTGCCTTTGAAGAGGAATTGGTTTCTTTTCCTCATGTGCTTATAAATGATGTTTAGGCTCCAATTCCTGACTTCATTATTGAACCAATTATAGAATAAGACAATATTCAAGTCCCCGTTGGTGAACTTGAACTTGAAGTTCAAACTCAATAACCTCAAGAAGTGCCACTAAGAAGATCTACTAGAGAGAGAAGAAGTGCAATTGTAGATGATTATATTGTATTTCTTCAAAAACATCAGGATGATGTGGGTGTAATGGAAGATGATCCAATCAACTTCCAACAAGCTTTACAAAGTTATAATTCTCAAAATCAAATAAGTGGTATGGAAGAGGAAATAAAATCCATGAAAGACAATGACATTTGGAAACTTGTCGAACTGCCATCAGGAGTGAAACCCATAGGTTGTAAATGGATATTTTAAACCAAAAGGGATTCACATGGAAATATCAAAAGATATAAGGCTCGTCTTGTTGCAAAGGGTTTTACTCAAAAGGAAAGAATTGATTACCAAGAGACTTTCTCTTCGGTTTCATCGAAAGACTCTTTTATGGTAATCATGGCACTAGTACCTCACTTTGATTTAGAGCTACACCAGATGGATGTAAAAACTGCATTTCTCAATAGGAACACTGATGAGATGATTTATATGGTGAAACTAGAAAATTTTGTGTTTGGTAATTCAAAGTCTATGGTGTGCAAATTAAAGAAATCCATCTACGGTCTCAAGCAAGCCTCTCATCAATGGTATCACAAATTCCATGAAGTGATAACCTCATTTGGTTTTGAGGTGAACATAGTGGAAGATTGTGTCGATGACATACTCATAGCTAGTAATGATGTAGGTTTATTGCATGACTATAAGAGATTTCTCAAAAAGAATTTTGAGATGAAGGATCTTGGTGATGCTTCTTTTGTATTAGGAATTGAAATACTGCGAGATTGTTCTAAAGGTATCTTGAGATTCTCACAAAAGAACTACATTGAAAAGATCTTGTGTGGATTTGGTATGAAAGATTGTGCGTCGGGAGATACTCCGATTGCTAAAGGTGATAAATTTCATTTAGGTCAATGGCCCAAGACCACACTCGAGACTAAGGAGATGCAGAAGGTTCCCTATGCATCGACTATTGGAAGTCTAATGTATGCTCAAGTAGTACGCATCCAGATATTGCGTTCATAGTTGGAGTGTTAGGCAGATATTTGAGTATCCTGGGATGGATCATTAGAAAGAACCCAAACAGGTTATGAGGTATTTATAGAGAACAAAAGATTATATGCTCACTTATCGGAGATCATAAGTTTTGGAGATCATTGGGTATTTTGATTCTGATTATGTTGGATGTCAAGACACTTTGCGATCCACTTAAGGCTATATCTTCATGTTGGCTAGAGGAGCTGTATCTTAGAAAAGTGTTAAACAAACACGTATGGCTTCTTCTACCATGGTTGCGGAGCTTATAGCATCTTATGAGGCATCCAATCATGGAATATGGTTGCGAGATTTTTTCACTGAGCTGTGGATAGTGGTTGCCATAGAAAGACCACTAAAATTATTTTGTGACAATAAGTCGACAATGATGTATTCCAACAACAACAGAAGCAATACGAAGTTAAAGCATGTAGAGGTGAAGTTTCTGGTTGTTAAAGAAAGAGTTCATAATGGTCAAATTTCGATAGATCATATAGGACCAAACTTTATGGTGGCAGATTCATTGACTAAAGGTTTACCACCTAAAGTTTTTCATGAGCATGTTCCTCACATGGGTGTTAGTCACTTTTCTGATTCCATGGTTTAGTGGGAGTTTGTTATCGAGGATGTTTTTTTACCATATATTTTTTTTATTTTCTATATAGAATAAAGTTGATGGTTTATGTTTTATCATCTGAACTCATTTATCATGCATGTAGTTTAGCATAAAGTTTTTTAGAATGATCTCATAAGGAATTTGGACCAGATGGAAACAGGCATGATCTAGATCACTTTACATGTAGTTTCCATGCTATCCATCCATACTGGATCTATGTCATTGAATGTATTCGAATTGGTGATCAAGGAATGTTTAGTTACAAGGGTAGTGACGAAAGCCGTCTTGATTCCGTGCTAATACAGGAGATGGACTAGATTGAACTAAAGAGAAATTCTATTATTGAAAAAACCTGTTTATGCGCACTTAAGGTTTATCTGATTTAATTATATCAAGTACACAGACATAGCCCAAGTGGGAGATTGTTAGACATATTTAAATAATAATATGTTTAATTAAAGTATGGGTTATGTATGTGGATTAATAATTTATCACATTGGGTTATTTTATTAGATTGGACCCTATTATGTGATCTAATTAATTAAGGCCCTAGTTTCCTAATTGAGTATGGACTTAATGGGTAGAAGCATATTCCAAGTTAATTAGGGTTTAATGGGAAGCCTAATTTAACTAGTATATAAAAAGATCTTAGGATTATGGTCCCCAACATACCAAAAAAAATAAGCACTCAGTATTTCTTAAATCACGTCTAAAGAGAGATCCCACTAAGGGCATTCGGAGTTTTGGTTGAGGAAGACCATAGTCATCTATCATCATCTTAAAGTTATCATTAGTTTCTCAATGGAATCTGGTATGTTATTATTCTTGACAATTTGCCATGAATGATCTTAGGGTTCATCTATTCAATATAGATTTAAATTATTTATTCTATAAAAAACTTCATCCACTTATTTACCAAAAGGGAAGAAGATGGCATATCTTAGGCATTGCAAATTTCTTTAAGTCATGAGGTTTTCGTTGCTATTATAGTCGATGACGAACAAATTTAATGAAATAAAAATGGAGTAGAACAAAAATTTGATTTATTTGATTTTATTTTTTTTTGTTTTTTGGTTGCAAATCGATGAAACAAATTTAAATGGAAAAAATATAGCAAAAAAAATTATTGAAGATTGACGAACAAATGTTTATGTAAGAAAGAAGCTTTCAGTCTCATGAAGCAAGACCTCTTTAACATAAGAAAGTGGAGGCGGACTTGGGTACAATCTAACTAAAACGATTCCACATGAAAGAGAATCGGACAATAGCCTTCGTCGAGTAATGGAAAGCGGGTTAGTCCAAAAAATGCTTGTTGCTCTAACGTTGTGGCTTACAATTCATCTTGTGACTCATTCCTTCCGTCGAGCATTCACACTTGAAAGTGTATTCAAAACACACTTTAATAATTTTTTATCCCTACCAGTTTACATAAGCAGTGGAAGAGAGTTTTCCTATTATAAATACGGCTTGAAAACATACAACTTTTGTGGTGATTTGGATAAACTTGTTGAATCAAGAAGTAAATTCATTAATTTAAGTAGACAATAGTACCGTGATTTCAACTACAATTTCAAGAGAACAAAAAGATTATTACACAGTTAATTCAACTCATATAAACTAGAAGCATCACTAAAACCATACCACTATATTTGGTAAAATATCATATATATTCATAAACGTCGTTTCGAAGATAAATTCAATAAAAAAAAAAAAAACATAATATCGTTATGGACCCTTCACATTCTATATATTACAAGTTATAAGCACACAATTAACCCATAAATATTGGATTTCACAAACGTTGGCTCATTAAGTAGTTAAAAACGCTCTGGTTCAACAAGAAGAGACTGGATAACCAATTTTGTGTTACCCTTAGAATTTGTGTATCCATCCTCGTCAGAATAAAGAAAGGCAATAACTCTGGTGAGATTTAATACACACAATAAAAATGGCATTGGAACAGTGGCAGGATGAAGGCAACATTCATTTATATTCTTCCATGCATCTTCTACTCGCTTTCGAAATTCAGCACAGGTTTCTTCTTCTGAGCAACCATAATTGTACATGTAACATTCAGTGGCAGAGACGACATGTTCTCTTTGTTTCTCAAACTACAGAAATTAAAAAAGTAAACATATATAAATTAATATTGGAGCAAAGTTTGATGTTATCAATGCCAATGTGAGATCAAAATTTCAATTGGACAGATATATTTATAGATATATGAAAAAAATATCAATATCGATCAATCATAAGAATTGTCAAATTCATTTGAATTAATAGTGAATATATTTTTTAAGTTAAAACATTGTTTAATCCCTAAAATTTGAGTTTTGTTTCATTTTGGTTTATATACTTTCAATTGTCTAATTTTTGTCTCTATACTTCAGATAAATCTAATTAACTAGTTCTTCTAGTTCATTTATTATCAGTTGTTTTTTCCCAAAAGCATTAGTCTCTATGAGCATTGCTGTTTAATAAAGTATGAAAATATATTTGATAACTTGTATTTATTCAAGTTATTCACTCTTAAAGTTAGATTAATTACGAAGTAAATGAGAAGAAATGCATTGAACTCATATGAGAATAGGGACAAAGTTACTTTCCATGCATTCAATGAATTCAAATGGAGGGCTTGATTAAACGTATGTCATTAATGAGCTAAATATGCAGGAATGTAGACAAAAACAAAGAAAATGGAGCTCTACATTGGATCCGAAGACAAATCATGCCGCCAAAAGTTTCATGAAGTAAAGATATCCAAGCAAGTTATGCGGCAAAGCAACCGACGCACTATAGATGGAAGTTAAATATGTCTGAGGGGACCATAGACAACTGCAAATACTGACAGCCTGCCACAGTCCTGAATAGCAAAAGTGGTCACCTAGCTACTCATATTGTATCAGACTACTCATGTCATGGTTTCCCATATCCCATTCTCTCGTTTTTCCATTTTTTTCTCACAGTTGGGATGAGCTATTTCTCATTCTAGCAAGCTTAATGATAAGTGAAAGTTCATTTGGTTTAGTATATTCTTCAATCTTCAAATTCTTGATTGTATCTAGCTCATCGAATTCAGTGGTAAGAATTAATTACTCGAGAGAGCAAGTGATTGTGGATCTCTCTAAATCAAATAAGAAGTGTGTTTAGAGATATATACAACCTTATGTTCTATGTAATGTATGTATCATAGAGATATGATTTATATGGCTAATTCATCAAAAGGTGGAGTCCTTAAAGGTCATGAACATGAATGGAATATGGTCATTAAGTTCAAAGGATTAAAAGTTGCTTATCTCAACTCCATCTTCTCATCTAATCTCTTTCTTAATCACTGTTTTGTTGTGTGTTCATCTCATACTCCCAACATCGAATCTATTCTTTGATTGTTATTTAGTGTTCATTTTTATGCTTTCCAATACAATTATCACTACATTTGTTTAATATCCCTCTATTAGAATTTAAGAAGAGTACCGTTTATAGAATTTAATTTGACTTAACTAATTCCCGTGTTCGATCTCGATCATCATCAAGACTACCTCCTAATTATTTATACTTTGGTGTCTTAGGAGAATATTTGTGATTGTTTACGGTATTTGACAACGATTAAGCATAGAGTAGATTGTTACTATATATATACCTAGTGTCTTTGTCTTACATGAAAATTATAATTATTATTGAAGCAAGTTCAATAAATAATAAATTTGGAGCACTAAATTTAAAATTTATGGAAAGTACCGTGACTGAATTTAAGTTTTATTCAAAATAAAAAGACTAAAATTGGACAATTGAAAGTACAAGGACCAAAACCGAACAAAATCCAAATTATAGGTACCAAGATGGTATTTAACCTTCCAAGCTAGGTCTTATTGATGTCTCTCAAAAAGAGATATTTTTACGTCTCTAATCTCCTTTACTTGTTAGATATAATGTGATTAAATTTCTATTTTGTAAAATTCTCATATCATACATTTTGGAGCATTGAAGGTCGTTTGGGGTTAATTTGGAACTTTCGGAAGTGAAATTGGACACCTATACCTTCAAGGACAGAAAATTATCAAAATACCCTTGGCGAGAGCATAGCTACTCTTTATCAAGTCTACTGAGGCTGCTCATGGCAGAGCATCACAATGCTATGTGTTACGCTTCAAGACATAACTCATCACTTGAAGACATAATTCATCATATAACTCATGGGCAGAGCATCACAATTCTCAGGGTATCGATGGAAGCGCAACGACATGCAAACACGTGAGAGCGTAAAGCTCAATGTCGCTATGCTTGAGGCTTACACTACGGCAGTTAAAAGCCAGCATAACGAGCATTGCCCGTCACATGGCGACATTGCGATACATTTTATAAATATCCTCTTCGAATTTTTAGGGTTTTTTCATGGAGGAACTCAGGGAGGTCGAGAAGTTCTTCAAATTTTCTCCTTTCTCTTTTTATTTCTATCATCTTTAGATTACATTTTGTTCATATTTTGGATTGTAGATTATGGATTGGATCTCTCTTCTTCAGTTTTTCAATGGATCGATAAGGTAACTTTTATTTAGTTTTGGAAGTAAGAACCTTGTATTTTTCTTGATAATTTTTGTGGATTTCACTGATTTCAAATTGTTTTATGTTTTCTTTGAATCCCTTTTAATTTCTCAATGCATGTTTGTGTGTTTTCTATCCCTCATAAGCATGTATCGCCCTTGCTAATCGATTCGTAGGTTCGTCATGTTCGCACTCAAATGTCTAGTTCAATCACCTAAGAAGTAATTAGTTAATATGTATTTAATGACTATCCTAGATTGCATGTATTACTAAGTTCAAAGATAAATTGATGAATTAATTAGACTATCCAATTAGTTAATCAACACAGTGGAATCCTAAAGCTGAATGCACATGTGTTATTTCTATATAAACGCTAGAGCTCATACTAGCACTTAGGGGTGATTAAAGACATTCGAAAAGTAGAGTCGAACGATCGAAATCGGCTGAACCAATTCCAACAAAAGGGTTTTCTATACTGCACGGTCGGGGTCGGTTTTGGGTTCTAAAAAATGATGAAACGGTCTGTCGGACAATAAAATATAGCTTTTCGACCGAAGTGGTTGAAAATTTAAAAAATGACATTTAGTTTCCAGCATTCCCTCTATAAACCACGAGGTTGATAATATGAACACTATGCCAGTTGAGCTACGCTCTTGTTGACCATACTCATATTTTTCAAAAATAGTAATAGTTGCCAGCATTCCCATTGTTTCAGTCTCTCATCTCACATTTCAATAATAATAATAATAATAATAATAATAATAATAATAATAATAATAATAATAATAATAATAATAAATTCATTTAATATTTTTATTCTCTCACATGTTTTTCCTTTTTCACATTTCTCACTCTCTCATCTTAATACATTTTAAGAAAGGAAATAATCATCTAAATTTTCATTTAATATTTTCCTTCTCTCCTACGTTTGTCTTTTCCTAATGAATCTTATTGTTCTCTTTCATTTCATACATTTTACTCTCTTTTTTCATCTTCTCTCTTAATCTTTTCTCCGATAGTTTCTTACTCCGGGCAGTAGACACCAGCATGACTAGTAAATTTTAGTGATATTCTCCTCTTGGTTGTTTCCTTCATTTCTTCTTGTTTATAATGGATCTTCTTATATTTCATAGTTCTACTCTATTTTCCTTTTTTTCCCCTATTGGTTCTCACTTTTTCTCTCTTTTTTCCCCCCTAATTCATCAAAGTGCAAAACTGATAAGATCGACCAACCGTTAGTGGTGGGTGTTGGCCGGTGACAAGAATGTTAGTAAAACCGGAAACCGACCGATTTAAACGAATCCATCGGTGGTCGGCGGCGGTTTGAACCCAAAACCAACATCAACTGACCAAGGATCACTACTACTAATGTTTCCCTACGGATGGATTTGAAATACCTCTGTTGCAATGTCATCGTAGTAACAAGAGTAAGATTCGGTAGTTTATAAATTTTATTTCATTATCAGAGAGAGGTTTACGACGTCCATATCTCTATCCTTTCATTTATATATATTGTTTTTAAGATTTTATAGTCATATTAATTTGGATGAATAGATTAATATTTCTATTATTTTATGAACATTTATAATAATTATATTAAACTTCAATGTCAATGTTAAATATCATGAACGGTAGATATATTGACAAGTATATTTTGAGATATGGATTGATACTTGAATCCAAATGATATTATTGGCTTATTTGAAGTAATGAAAGTGACACATACCTTATAGGAGACAACATCGTTTGTGAGTCTAGAAATGATGGTTGAGGCTTCAAGAATTTTGGGGCACTCAGAAAGCCAATCAAATACCTCTTTAGTTGCAATGTCACCCATGCAAGCAAATGAAATAGTTGTAAGTAGTCCATAACCTGAGCTAACTAGAGCCACTTCCATGTATTCTTCAAATTTTGGTTTATACTTTTTGTTCAGCCATTCAGCTTCTTTGTAATAGGATTCAGCTTGCCTTTTCATCTATTCACACAAATAAAATTGAAACTTCTTATACATGTAAATGAAGATACCAAGATTAATGGTATTAATAGGAAATTATGAGAAGGATAATATTTAATTACCGCTTCCTTTGCAAAGTTAGCACGATACGATGTTCCATCCTTCGTCATCTCTTTCTCAATCTCTTCGAAAAGATCGAGCATAGTTGTATAATAAACTTTCATATACTTCGGGAGTAGATTAATCATGCTTATGTCCCATCTAAAAAATTAAAGACATTGTATAACTGATTAAAGCATACTCAATTCTGTTTCAAGTATATATGGACTATAGATATAAAATTGAAAAAGAATTTTGAAGCAAGTCAGAGGGTAAAGAAAGTAACCTGTTGATAGCTAAAGTGAAGACTTGGAGTTCTTCAAATGTTCCATAAGCATCATAAATATCATCCATAATTGAGGTCATGGCGATCACTTTAGTCAATATTTTCCTTCCCACATTAAAATGAGGTTCGAAATATACACCCAATGTCCAAAAGTAATCCTCCACAATTCTATCTCTCACAAATGGAAAGTTAGTTGGGACGTTCAATTCTTTCCACCACCTATAGTAATTTATTATTTGCATTAAGATTATTTCAAATTTTCCAATGTTGTCAACAAAGATCAATGCTAAATGTGTAATTTCTTTATAAAAAAAAAAGGAATTAACTCTGATAAATAAGTATATCGACTCTGATATTAAGTAAAATTGTATGAACATTTCATCTCATTTTGCTTTGTATTTAGTTTTCCTTAAAACAAGGATGGGTCAATCTAAAAATAAAAATTTTAATAACATATATTTATCCTTTCTACTTTTTCATATTTCATTTGGATGACAATGAATCATTGTCATTAATCTGTTGAGTTATATGTCCCACAACTCACCGTTTGTAAGATTATATATAATATATTTGCAATAAAAATGTTATTGAATTTTTGTTCATTATAGAATATGTAACAAGCATCAAATCCAATAAACTACAAATTCAATAAAATTGTTATAGAATATGTAACTAGCATCAAATCCAATAAACTACGATCCATGGTTATTACATGAGTACTTGGACTTTATGTGGAGACATAAGAGTGGATCAAGTTCGACTAGAGAGCCAAAATGGTCTATAGTATATGGATAAGGTTGGGTACCTTATTTTGGAAACACTTTTAGATGTGGCTTACTTTGTATTTAGTACAAACGATGTAATCCTGAATCATTCATGTGGAGACATGCGAGTGGGCATCCTATACAAAGAATTTGTATAATACCGGACCAAGAAATAAGTGACTCTTACTTTTTAACGTTGTTTACTATTTAAGACTAACTATTTCAAAGCAATGACCTAGGTAACTTGAATTTAATGCAGAGCTAACTATCGTTAGATTTGCATAGGTGAGAGTTGGTCCTATATCACCAGCTCAATAAGCCTCCCATTTCATGGGTAAGACTGGATAGATAGCTGAGGACATAGAGTGAAAGACAAAATTCTCTCTTTTTTTCTTTTAGCGATTGTAGAGAGGTTGTTCCCTTAAGTAATTACTGTGGTTCTTGAACAAAGGGTCCCACCCTCTCATTGGCCGGAGAGGGATCAGTTTAGTGATTTGATCACAAACCAATTGTTCATTAAAGGATCGGTGGTACTTAAAGAGCAAGATGTAATCTCGGGGGTAAAAAAACTTTTGACCTGACCATTATTATGAACAACCTTTGAAGGGTCGACTTACTGATTATGGTTAAATAAGATGGACAGAAATATGTCAAAAGTGAAGGGAGTGCAACTATTGAACTTTAGTGGAGTGACCTAGTAGTTAACGAATATTGGTTAATTAGGTTAAAGAGTTTAGCTGGTTAATCTCAGATCATTGGAGCTCATGATCTGTAGGTCCATTAAGTTCCCCTACTAGCAATAAACGGACTAAACCTTAGAATCGTGTGATGAGTAAAATTGAAGCGTTCAAATACAAATTAAGGAAATTAGTAATTATACACGATATAATTATACGTTTAATTATAAAATTTAACGAAATTGGAAAATTAAAAAATATTTATGATTTAAATATTAATTACATGAATAGGGATTCATGTTGGAAAAATGGTGTTTAATTAATTTAATAAATTAAAGTTATTTAATTAATCATTTGAAATTAATTGTTAGAATTAATTATTGCATTAATATTATTATTTTCACATTTTATCTTTTTGAAGTTTGATTTCAAAATAAAAATTCAATCTTAAATTTAAAATTAAAAAGTTCAATTGAAAATGGGAAAATACCCTAGGTAGGATTTTCCCACTTTAAACACTCATTTTACCATTCAAATTTAGTGGGATTTGTGTCAAACTCCTTGGAAATGAAATTGCATGTTAAAGGAGAATGAAATAGAAAATACATATGCTGAGAAAGTGGTGCAATTGAAGGTTGGAAGAGAAGATGTTCTCTCTAGACCATTTACCCAGAATCTGAAAAATTTCTCCAAAATTCCTTCATGATTCAACTTCATTTTGGGTTCCACTACCCAATCTAAATTCCTAGAGAATAGTATGGAAGATAAAGTGGTGGTCTACAAGGTTTTGGTGTGAAGATTTAAACTTGATTTCAGTAATTGAAGAGTTCAACAAAGGTATAGTTTATAAAACCCTATTTTTTTCATATGAACATGCTTGCTAGGTTACTAAAATTGATGGAATTAGAGTGCTTAAGATCGTAATTGCTTCCGCTTCTTGCATGTTAACTCCAATGAAATCATCATACGATCAACATTGATTATTAGATGCAAGTAAAAAAAAATATTAATAATAGACTAATAATTCCTTTCAGTCAAATCATATATGAACTTAGTTGCGGTTAAGTAGCTATTTGAGTTTTAATTTTTTTGTTTTTGAAAATCAGGCCTATAAACATCCAATTTCTTCCACCTCTCTTTTTTTTTTGTCTACTTTTTTACCAATGATTAATTTTAAAACATCAAATCAAGTTTTGAATACGAATACCGACCTTGACATAGATGTTTGATTTCCACACCCCACATATTATCGGAAAAAAAAATGTATTACCTGACAATACGAAATCAATGTTTTAAAAAATCAACTGAATAAGTATTGTACTTTTGAAGAATTTTTATGTCTAATGTTAGGTTCAAGTTTTCATACCCACTTGTACTAAAAAAACCTAAATAGAATAAAAGAACAAAAAAGAAAACTAAAATGAAATGGATTCTTGATTAACTTTTGCATGAATATTTTGTTCCTTTCATTTTTGTTTTAGAAAATAAATCATGTACATGGTTAAATATAGACACTAATAACTATGGATGTCTTTTTTTCTTGATATTTCTATAAATAATTTGATATTTTTTCTATCCTAAAAATTTTTCTTTAAAATAATTATTGTGTACAATTTTTTTTTTTTTTTTTTAAAATCAGCTGTAAAAAGAAGTAAAATAATATTTGGTAAATTATAATTTTAAATTAAAAAACTAGTTAAGGCTTTCAATAAATTAATATTAAATTTTTGTGATTTAGTTATATGTATCAAAATACGCTCATTATTTTACTTGTTTTCATTTGGATAGTTAATTTATAACTTGTTACAATATATTTTTCTAATTTCATATGATTTGAATTTTAACTAGTTTAGTTTAATCAAAATTATTTGATAAAAGTTAAAGCATAACTATTATTAACAATTGAATCAATTAAAATTTGAAAATAGATATGATAAAATATATTAATGTGGATGGATGTTGTTATAACATATTTATTAAAATCATTAACAAATTAACAAAGTTTTAGAAAACCTTGAATCTAAAAGTTTTGACAACATAGTAATTTAGACGCGATTCTCTTATATTAATTAGTAATTTGATTTACCAAAGAAGGTAGGTGGCTAAGATTTTTCCTCAATCACTTTTTAGAATTACAAATGCAAATCCCAAACGAGCATTAAACTATGATTGTTACCAAAACCTTTCTTCCTAATAGTTTGAATTTCGATACCATTTGCAACCGTCATGATACTTAAATAATAATAATAAATGGAAACATATTATAACGGTTTTCATCTATAAATAATGCCAATAAAGTCAGTTAGAGTTATCTTGATTGATACAAAAATGGAAGCATATTATAATGGTTGGAGTACCTGAAGATTTCAATTAGCTCCTTTTGGTGAAGATTTTGTAATATGTTGAAGTCTAGTTTTGAGAATGTAAGCAAAGTGTCATTATGGGAAGGATCTTGTTGGTATATTCCCAAATACTCTCTTGCCTTCATTCTTGTAATACTTTTTCTAATAGGCAATTTCAAGGCATTGCTAACCTCAGATGCAAAATGAGGATTATTTGAGTATTCAATATATGTTTTAAGATGTGTGGTAGTAAATTCAAGAGCTTCCTCAAGCACAGCTTCTCCATGTACCCTCATATGTGATGCTTCATATAGGCTCAAAATTCCTCTTTCATCATTGCCCAATGATTCTTTAAATTTTCCACTGTTGTCCATGAATTTTGAGAATATATCTGTTTAAGTTTAGACTTAAAAACATTAATAAATAGTTCTTAAACAAATTATAATTATAATTAAAATTTTCGAAGTCCAAATTCTTTATTCGTAACTTTTAATTTGTCTCAAGACTCTCTTTGATACTCGTTTAAGTCTCATTTGGTAACAATTTCGTTTTTGGTTTTTTGTTTTTGAAAATTAAGTCAATAAACACTACTTTTATCTCCAAATTTCTTTGTTTGTTATGTATCTTTTATTAATGGTTTAAAAAACCAAGCAAAATTTTGAAAAACTTAAAAAATAGTTTTTAAAAATGTGTTTTTGTTTTTTGAAATTTGACTAAGAATTCAACCATTGTACTAGAAAGATACAAATCATTATAAAAAATGGGAAGGAAATAAGTTTAACCTTCGAAGACAAAAAATCAAACACAACTGTCTCGTTTGGTAACCATTTATTTATTATTATTATTTATTTATTTGTATTTGATTTTTTTCAAATCAAGACTATTTCCTTCCCATTTCTTACAATAAGTTGCGTCTTTCTTAAATAGAATGGTTTAATTCTTAGAAAAAATCTTAAAATAAAAACAAGTTGTTTAAAGTTACTTTTTTAGTTTCAAATTTTGGCTTAGTAAAAAGTAGATAATAAAGAAAGAAATTTGAAGATAAAAGTAGTATCTATAGGCTTAATTTTCAAAACAAAAACCAAATGGTTACCAAACAAGGTCAAAATGGTTAACAAAGGGCATTAGTTTTTTCTTTATTTTTTTTTAAAACTGTGCACGTTTTCTTACAACGTTTTTAACCAATGATTTAATTTTCATCTTTTTTTTAATTAAACACGGGTAGTCTTAGCCAAATTTCAATATAAGAAAAATAATTCTTTGTTTAATTTTTAAAATGTGGCTCGATCTTTTAAAACAATCCAATAAAGAAGGCAACATAACACCGAAAATAATAATGAAAAATAGTATGTAGAAGCTTAATTTGCAGTTTAAACAAATCATAATTTTTTAAACTAAACAAAAAAAAAATGTTTGTGTATAATTTACCACATGAAATCCTATAACCTTGTTGTCTGAGAAGTCGAAATAGAAGAGCAATAGTATGGAGATCTTCATCACCATCTTTATTCAATAAAGTGGAATAAGACACATATAAATGTTCTAAGATTTGGTCAATCTCATTCTCGAAATGATAAGATACACCTAATCGTTGGATCGAATCAACCAACTTCAACTTCTCCAATGGGTTTTCCACATAAACAACCACCATCATCCGTATTTCTTCTTTCAACTTTTTAACTTGTTCTTTCATTCCATCGTCTAATTTCTGAAATTAGAAGAATAAAAATTTTAAATTATTCAAAATACAAAAGTATCGGATAAAAGTTATACACACAAAATAAATGACAACTAATTAAAATAAAATATTCAATAAAATAAATTTGAAATTTAGTTTTACCAATGCATCATCAGAGGTAAATGAAAGGAAATGATCAGTCCAAATGCCAGGATGAAAATTTGCAGTAGAACGCTTAGTGTCAGGAATGTCATTGGTTTTCATAACTGAAGTAGGAAAATTTGAAATTTTAGAAGACATTATTCCTTTTTGAAAGAGGAAAGAAAAAAGAAAAAGATGTATGTTATTCACTCGAGTATTTGAAACTATTGGTGAGACACCTTTTGATTAAAAAGGCATGTCTATTTATAGGCTGCTTTCGTATTGTTTGTTGGCCCAAGATTTTTATCACATAAATTCAAACCATTGACTAAATTACCACACAATTTATTGAGGGTTGTTTTTAAATATAAACTATTGATGTTGATAGATAACGATAATCTATGTCATTATCTATCATTGACAGATTCTAAAATTTGCAAATATTTTCAACAATTTATTGAGGGTTGTTTTTAAATATAAACTATTGATGTCGATAGATAATGATAATCTATGTCAGTATCTATCATTGGTAGATTCTAAAATTTGTAAATATTTTCAACAATTTTCTCATTTAAAATAACTTTCCTTCCGTTGATGAGTTATATCTTATGTTATTTTTATCTATGAGGATTTAACCTTTGGAAAGAAATTAATATTAGAAACCCTAAAATCTTGTCCGTACCAAATAATATTTATGAAGATTTGACATTTGAAAGGAAATTAATATTTAAAACCCTACCACCTTGACGTAGGAAATAATAGGAGAAATTGTCAGAAACAATATTCTCAACTTTCGATCCTTTAAGACTAGCACACTTTTTGAAAAGTAGTTAAATTAGTTTTTCTCGGTGGATATTGGGCGAGATCGACCAGCGTCGAGATTTTAATAATTTTTTCCAAATATTAGATAATCTATTCAAATCTTATATCAAATCTTATATATTTTCAAATTTTCTCCAAATTAGGTTATCTTTACCAAATATTATATTGTAATTTTAGGTCAATTTCTGTTTCCATGATTATATGAATTTCTAAATTTCTAAATGAATTCACCAATTATATTGTTTTAGATGAATGATTGCATTTTGGTTTTTAAATTTTGGGAAAGATTAAATTTTGCAAAAAAGGTAAGATATGAAAAATATATAAAATCTCGATATTACTATGCTCGAGAATTTACCGATATTGGTATTAATCTGCTTGAGATTTCATATATTTTTCCATATTTTACCCCTTTCTTTTTAATTTTAATCTTTCCAAAAATTTAAAAATAAAAATCAATCACGTGAGATCCACCTAAAAAATATATTTGGATAATTTGTAAATTGATTTGGAAATTAGAAATTTTGCTAAAGATTTAAAAAATTACGTAAAATTATGATATAATATTTGGTAAGTATTTGGTATACGATTTAAGATCACATCATATTTTAGAAAAACTAGTCCCATATGTACCGAGAAAAGCCTAAAAGGGCCAAAACAATCTATAAGTTAGAAAAGTTATTTTTTTAAAATAAATTTCGGTAGTCAGTCTAGCCCGAGATGCACCTAGAAAAGTTTTCAAAAAAGGTGACAATTTTTTAAATAATAGTTAGGTGGATGCGACCAAGAATATAAATGACATTTTCTTTACATATTTTTTCGATGTTTTTATAAAATTGATGCATTAGAATTTTGTTGATTTGAACGTTTAAAACATTAGTTATTTTTAAGAGTGGTAGATCTAAAACTTAATGTTAGGGAACACAGATTTATATAAAGGGTTAAAAGTCTGTCCTATAAATTTATAGATTTGTGTTTATATACATTCCTTGAACGTAACCTGAAAAAAATATTTAATATAGATTCTTGAGTTTGCAATTTGTGTGTCTAATAAATTTCTAAATTATCAAATTTAGCATCCAATAAATCTCTTAGATATTCACAAATGTTAACAATAAAATTTATATTAGACATTAAATTTAACTTTGTGGCTAATAAATTAATACTACATGAAACTATTTTCTAAAATACATTTTTAAGGGGCTTATTATAGTCAAAATTGCAAGGTTTAAGCATTATTTGTTAACTATTTTGTTTCTTGTTTTTTGTTTTTAAAAAATGAAGAATATTTTCTCTCAATTTTTTTGCTATAGTTTAAATTTTTCTAAAGTAAAAGAGTTGACTACTTAATTAAAATATTTCTAAAAGAAAAACAAACTTTTTAAAAATTGCTTTTTTAAGATTGAAATATTGTTCGATTTTTAAAAATAAAGGTAAAATGTAGATGACAAAGCGTGAACATTAGAGGTGAAAAGAGTATTTATAGACTTAATTTTCAAAAACTTAGAAACCAAAAACCAAATAGTTATCAAATGGAGCTTAGGGATTTATTCATAAAGAAATTCATAACTAATCAAGGGCCTAAACTTTAGTATAAAATTGGATATATTTGGTTTGTTTGTAGAGAAAACCAAAAAGTACAGGTTCAAATCGATTTTTAATTGGAAAAACCAATCAAAATCAAATCGAACCGAGAGTATATATACCTTTAAAAATAAACTCATTAAGTTTTTTTAGTGTTTTAATTATTATGATGCATATATATTTATTGTTTAGAAAAAATAAAAGACCAGTTAGGATGGAGTGTTTATATTTTTTTCTTTAGCAAAGTCAAAAAAACAATAAAAAAAAAAAGTCCAATTTCAATCTATAGAAAAAAGAAATGAACACAATTTTAACTAGCAGTAGGAGGTCATTCAAAACAAACTTATAAATAAAAATAAAAATTTGAAAGAAAAAAATATATGTAAAAAATCGAGAACCGAACCGATATTAAACTGAACCAAATAAAAGTTTATTCATTGGTTTTATTAAATTAAAAGATAAATATAAAAAATAAAAAATAAAAGAAAGAAAGGAATATAGAAAAAAAAAATATAGGAAAGAGAGAAATGTAAAAACTGGAAAAATGAAAATGAAATAAAAATGTCTCACTTGATTATCAAATCAAAGACTTTAAAGTTAGAAAGGGTTTAAAGCACGCTATCTACCCAACTTACAAACCAACCAATCCCTACCTTTTTAGTGGGTATTAGAAATTGATTACAAAACAATAGGAACGAGATAGTGAGAAACTATCTTTCATAGTTTATCAAATTTCGTCTCATTTTTAGAAGCATTTCTCAAATCTTAGAAACAAGAAACGAAAATGGTTCTCAAAGAAATCAGATTCTTAAAAAATGAGAAATAGAAACATTAAACATGAAACATAAACGTTATCAAACGAGTCCATAGTTTATGAAATATAGTCCAAGTTATATTTAGAAACATTTTTAAAATTTTAGAAACAAAACTTAAATAAAAGAATTTTTTTTTTTTTTTTAATCAAGTAAACAAACAAGTCATCCATCACCATATTATTTTAATTTATTAATATTTAGATATAAATATTCTAATTAAACAAGGTTTTTTTTTTTTTTTCCATGATATTTAGATATATGTAAATGTTAAAACTAATTACAAATATAGTAAAATTTACCTTTAGTCTATAGAAAATTTTCCAAAAACTAGCTCATTGAAGGAACAAAAAAGTTAAGGCACGATTTGCTAGGTTTAGTAATAAATAGTGATATACTTTTATTGGTATCTATCATGATAGACCCTAATAGATTCTTATAGATGTAAATGGAAGTGTATCACTGATTTTTTTTTTTTCATTTTGTTATTTCAACTTTATCAATTATATGATAGACTTGTGATTCTGTTTGATTTTTTCTTACCAAAATTTCCATATCTCTTGCTCCCTCCAGCAACTAGCCCATATGTCTGACCTTTTGTATTTCAGATAGTTGCATTATGATGGACCTTTCTAATGAGCAATGGGGACTTCACTTTTTTTCTACAGTCAGAGTTTATTTTCTTCCAACATAATATTCAACAAAATTTTCATACGATAAGGGCAAAGACATTAACAAAAGTAAGACATCATCCTCATCATCTACCTTATTTCAGAGGGAACGTATCTTCCTACATGCATAGATGAAAGATGATATAGATGTTGCTTGAGAAGCAATTTCTTAGTTTAATACTTTGTTGTGTAAAGACTTTCCAACTTCAACTAAAGACTATTGACAATTTCTTCATCTATGACCTCTATGATATTTTCATCAGCCAAATACAATATGATAGTCGAATGGGACTTCTCCTGTAGAATCTGCCATTCTTTGTCATATGCGGCTACCTTATTCGATTTATAAGACAGTAGTACCCACAATCCTTGTTGCTTCAGTAAGGATCACATCTTGATATATCATAAATCAAAACTCTTCCTCCCAATGAATTTATTGATTTTCATATTGACGATTGACATCTTAATATGTGTAATAGATGCATAATTTCATATTTAAACCGTTACAGTCTGATACAAATATGTTATGAAATCGACAAATAAAAAACACATAATATATGTACGAGTAGAAAATTGACACACAGATTTTTGCGGTTTATTAATAGTATGTTAGTTAAGTTGACGAGGCATGATTTCATATTCAAACCATTGCAGTCTGATTCAAGAGGCCATTCAAGTATCTTATTTGTTACTATGTCCCCCATGCTAATGAGGTTCCAAGTATACTCCCAATGCCCAAAAATAACACTCGACAATTCTATCTCTCGCAAAGGGAAAGTCTATTGGGATATCCAGATCCTTTCACCACCTAGTAAGATGTCGAAGGAAAGACACGTAAGGAATAGAATGGTTAGACAGTAAACAATAATAAAAATAATAATAAAATACAACTTTGGTCCTTGTAGTCTGATATTTGTGCAAGCCAGATTTACTACTTGTACTTTTAATAAATATTAAATGTAATTCTTCAAAGTTGATTTTTATCGAAATTGGGTTAATGATAATAATCATTTTCATGCCAGAAAATGTAATATGTGAATATGTTTTAAAAATTTAGAGTGAAAGTGTCCATGAATAACAAACAAAAGTTGAAAAAAAATCAACAATAAACAAAAGGTATGGACTAAATTTAAGATTTTATGAACGTACAGGGACTACAATTAGATATTTGAAATTTCAGAAACTAAAGTTGAACAAACATCAAAGTAGAATATTTTAACCCAAAACAATATGAAAACTTATATATCACCGAAAAAAATTTTAACCTGAGGTATAAAACAAATTTGGTTCTAGTAATAATTTTGTACCTTGTTTTTCTAAAAGAAAGGTAATAATCTATAGATACTAGTTCATGAATGCTCAGCTTAATTTACCTTAATGAATTGAAGTAATACTTGTTAAAGTGTTAAGATATTTAAGTGGTTTTGATTTAAGGGTATTTAAATCAATCTCTTAGTTTTTCCTAAGGGTCGTTTTTATTAAGATTTTATAGAGGTCTGGAATAAAGAATTTCTGGGAATAGGATGTTTGGGAATCAAAGATGAATGGTTTTGGTTATGTATAAGAATGAGAATAGGATATCTGTGAATGCATTATATTTTTTTATGATATTATAAAGTATAAATTAATAAAAATTAATTTTCATTTGTTAATTTATTTTTATTATATTAAGTTATTAAATCAATTTTAAGCCATTAAAATATAACTATATTTACTCACCCACCCTCCAGTTTAATATATTTATTATCAATTAAATTTTTTATATTGCATATTTATATTATCAATTTCTATTAAAAAATATTGCTATTTAATTTAAATATCTATTTTTTTCTTTTTTTTTTCTTTGTAGTTTTGTTAAATGAAGAGTTCATTAACTAATTGTTTAATGTCAATTATAAGTCTTATATATATATAGAAGAAGTTGATATAAACTAATTGATTTTAGATCATCAAACAATGTTTTTAATTCTTAAAAAAGCAACTTTGATTGTAGATTAAATCTAGAAGTACAAGTGTACAAGATTGTTGAATTTAAAAAAATTAACTTTTTTCTTATTAGTTTATTAATTAATATTTTTAAAGGCTAATTAATAATTTTAATAAAAAATTTATGATGTTAATATATATTATCAATAAAAAGGGATTTAAGCAAATTTAGTTTGGTTAATTCATATTTTTTTAAAAAAAATTATGGTTTTTTATATTAATTCATAATAGTAGAATAAATTATTATATTAGCATTATTATAAATAAAATTAAATATATATGTAAATTATAAATTTAATTTAAACATATTTATTAAAATTAAACAAAATTAACAAATATCAATAAAGAAGAAAAACAAATAAAATTAAAACTTTAAACGTAAGAGAGAAAAAACGATTGAAAATGGAGAAAACTCATCTATTTGGATGGTATGAAAAATCTCCATGGATGGAAATATGAAATGCATTGGAATAAGATATTCTCATTCCCAAGGTTAAAAACTTGTACCAAATATGGTGATAGAAAACCGGCCAAAGGAAAGGGCTACCCCATATTGGAATAGACATAGAGAGGGAAAAATACTGTCGAAGAAGAATCCGTTCATTGGGTGTCCGTTTGCAGCGGTATTTTCTTGTGTTTGGGTCCCGGTTTCAGATTTTTCTTTTGGCATTAAGAAATTGAATTTTTATTTATAGAGTTGTTTATGCTTAATATTGTTAGATTTTATGTCATTTACTAGTGCTTTTCAAACTTTGAGCAAATGAATGAGATTTAACAGTTAACAAAGTGAAAACATATTAACTTTGTCCAATAAAATCAAGACAGGGCTAAATCTCTAAAGTAGGGAGGAAACAAGACCAATTTGCCCAACCAAAACCAATTTGCTATGATAGTTCTCTAACTTGAGAGAGGGTTTTAGACTAGTGTCGTATTATTGTGGAGTGGCGCCGCAACAAAAGAACATCACATGTGCAGATTCACTATAGGGCTGCGATGTCGTACTGTGGAGCTGCGGCGCCGTTGCATATTTTATTAAAAAATGTTTATTTTTTGAAATCTTTTTCTACTAAGTTTACGATTTTGCAGCCAGTCAAAGGACCAAATTTTGGGTTTTGTAGAGTATGTTTCGGGATATTGTGTTGGCAATATTTATTTAAGGATGTTGATGTTGTAGTTGCTCTATGAGTTGTTTGTCATCTATGAAGTATGTTGACAATAGAAATACAGGGCATTCATAGGTAAATATGAAATAGCATATTAGTGGCCAGTCCTGCCTAAAAAATCGATGACCATATTTCAATAAATTCATAAAATGGCCATCTTTTAGAACTGTATCCATATTTTAGCCACCTATTACAATTTCTCTCTCTTGTGTTTTTATGCAACAAATATGTTCTCTTATCTATTTGTGATTTAATGCCACGTTTACTTTTCGGTAAAAATAATCAATTAATTGTAATATGAATGATGAGATCCATTTAAATAAGAATATAAAAGAATTCATTACGATAAGTAATTTTGTTTAAAGAGTAGTGAATATGGCCTAACTATAAATAAAAGTTAATTTAACCATTGGGGTTTAACCAAAGGGGTTGATTGCAACTATAAAAAACCACAATGAGGGATATCTCCACCAAAGAAACAGGGCCAGTATCAAATGGAGTAATATTAATGGTGCGTCATTGTTGAGCTTGTGAATCAATAGAAAAAAATGAATATTTTGGAATGCTCAAAAAACCACTAATTGAATCTGAAAGATATTATCACCCTTGTTGTGTTTTGGCGCAAAAAAAATCTTTCTCTTTAACAGTTAGATACATTTACTATAGCACTAAATTGGAAGGCTTTCCTCTAGTCTCCTTTGTATTTTTCTTGTTTTATGCTCTAATAGCATCTTCACGTACATAACTCTTTTTTATTAATGCACACGCCTTTTAAATCCAGGATGTGATGAGGATGCTATGATTGTGTCAACCTAATTGAGATTCCAATGCATGTACTAATCCCACCTCCTCTCTCTTATCTTGTTCGAGAAAAAAAATAAAACTACATGGGGAGATAGTTGATCAAATAAAAAGTTAATAGGTATGATTGTTACCGATACCAATCCATAATTTAAGGGTGGTTTATTCAGTTTTTCCATTTCGAAGCTATTATATATTCCTAACAAGTTTTGAAATTAACGATATTAATAATAAAATAAATCCAAGTTTCGAAGGCAAATCTATGTTAACAATATGGCCAACACACCTGTTTCTATTTCTATTGCGACAAAGAAAAATAAATTAATATGTGGTGTGAGGCAAATAAGAATCGGATCCTTTTCTTATTTCACTTTCAAAATTTCCATACAAGATATTGAATCATAACTAGACTAACTATAGTCAACATACTAACTATAGTGCACCAAATATACTAACAAACTAATTACAGCAATGGAATATTGTTGATAGAACCAAAATAAATATTAATAAAGAGAAAAAAAGAAAGGAATAAAAGGAAAATATAGCACTGTTCGATAATATTTCCCCTTTCTCATTTCCTATATTTCGTTTCTTATTTCCTATTTGGTAACTATTTATATTTCGTGTTTATCTTGAAAAAAAAAAACATAAACATAAACTTGTTTGATAATTATTTACTTGTTTTTTTTATTTCTTATATTTTTTTTCCTTACATTTTCTCCTTTACAGATTTCTTCTTTTTCATAGTTTAAATATAATTTAATTATGTAAAATAAAAAATAAATAGCATGCATTAAAATATAAAAATAATTATTTAACATATGCATTATCAAATATTCATAAATCCCGATTCAAAATTAATAATGACAAAGCAATTGCTTTTATTATTCATATATTACTAAAATTTGATTTTTAATATCATTTCTCACTAAAGCATTTGTTTTCAATGATGTCTGCTAAAGCTTAATTCAATTATATTATTATTTAAATGTCGATGTTGTATTTGTAAAATATTGTCTTGGTAAACAAAATGCATACATGGTAAAATTCTAACCAATTTCAAATGTTCTAAAAATTAAAAAAAATAAATTCAAAATAATATATAAACATGCATGGAAAGAATTAAAATTTTAAATCTAAAGTTCAAAATTCAAAAAATATTTAAATATATATCAGAGATTTGAAATATAAATCTAAATATATGGAGAAGTTTAAATTTCAAAATAAAATTTAAATATAGATGTAATAAATAATAAATAAAAGGAATAAAAATAAAAGAAAGAAAGAAATATAGAAAAATAATATTGGAAAGAGAGAAATATAAAAACCGGAAAAAAGAAAACGAAATAAATATGTCACACTTGAGTATTGAACCAAACATCATGGAGTAGGAGTATAAAAGAAAACCAAAAAATGGAAAAACCAAACCAATACACATCCATCTATTAGTTTTGTTTGGTTTTTTTAATATAAAATTGGATATATTGATTTGTATGTAGATAAAACAAGACTATTGGTTTATATTGATTTTTTATTGGAAAAACTAATTAAAATCAAACCGAACGAGAGTATATATACTCTTAAAAAAAACTCTAACATTATATTTTTTTTATTCTTTTAATTATTATGGTGCATATATATTTATTGTTTAAAGAAAAAAGGACCAATTATGATGGAGTGTTTATATTTTTTTATTTAACAAGTTCTAATAAAAAAAAAAATCCAATTTCAATCCATGGAAAAAAAGAAATGAAAGCAACATTAATTTTAAATTAGTAAAAAGGAGGTCATTCAAAATAAAGTTGTAAATAAAAATTAAATTTTGAAAGAAAAAAGAATATGTCAAAAACCGAAAACCAAACTGATAATAAATTGAACCAAATAAAAACCAATTCATTGGTTTTTTTTTTTCTTTATTAGACATTGATTTGGATCTTTTCTTAATAATACCGATTAGTTTGGATTGGTCTTTGGTTGACCCCGAATCGATAAAATCGAACAAACTTTCACCCTTTGTTTTTGTTCGAATTTCAAATTAAAGACCATGAAGTTGAGATTATTTGATATATATTAAAAATTTAAACTTTGAAAATCGAAATAATATATAAACCTAAATATGGAAAAGTTTAAAATTCAAAACTAAATTAAAATATAAATATAATAAATAAAAAATAAAAGAAAGAAAGAAATATGAAAAAAATAATTTAGGAAAGAGAAAATGTAAAAACTAGAAAAAAAGAAAACGAAATAAAAATGTCTCACTTCATTATCAAACCAAAAGACTTTGAAGTTAGAAAAGGTTTAAAGCACGCTACCCACCAACCTACCAACCAACCAATTCGTACATTTTTATTTCATATTAGAAATTGATTACAGTAAAATAGAAATGACGCAGTGAGAAACTACTTTTTGTAGATTATCAAGATTTGTCCCAGTCGAGCAGCTGTATGAGTTAAGCTTGAAGAAGAAAAAGTTGCAGCAGAAGATGAAGATCTGGGAGAGCAATTTCTCTTCCCTTTTCTATATACTTGACTTTGTATATTAAATCTTTTCCCCACACTTAATATAGGATAGTGATGTATAGATATGTACACTTAGGTTTTAGAATAAGGACAAAAAACAACTAACGAATCTTCTGTATAGCTATTACAGAATAACTATATGGCAGAGGTTGTTAGGATAGCATACACATCAGCATTAGCGAGAGCATAAACACTAGCGACACCAGCAAGAGCATACACACCAGCGATACCAGCGAGAGTATAAACACCAGCGACACCAGCGATAGCATACACACCAGCGATACCAGCGAGAGCATATACACCAGCAACACCAGTGATAGCATACACACCAACGATACTAGCGAGAGCATACGCACCAGCGAGAGCATATACACCAGCGAGAGTATTCATATCAGCTTCTACATAGCTCCTTGTCATCTACCGACGAGGCAATCTGTTCTTTCTTGACAATCCCAACTTTAGAAACATTTCTAGATTCTTAGAAACAATAAACGAAAATGGTTATCGAACAAATCAATTTCTTAAAAAATTAGAAACTGAAACATGAAACATGAAACATGAGCGTTATCAAACGAGCTCATAGTTTATGAAATATAGTCTAAATTATAATTAGAAAGATCTTTTAAATTTTAGAAATAAAAAATTAGAAAGGTTATCAAACAAACATGTTTTTATAAAAAAAAAATTAATAATAATAGGTACAAGAAAGAGTAAAGAAGAACGTTGTCTATCATAACTTAAATAAACGATTTTTTTTTTTTTATTAAATAAAGAAACAAGTCAGCCATCACCATATTATTTTAATTTATTAATCTTTCGATATAAATATTCTAATTAAACAAGTTTTTTTTGCATGATATTTATATATAAGTAAAAATTAAAATTAATTACAAATATAACAAAACTACCTTCAGCCTATAGAAAATTTCCCAAAAACTAGCTCACCGAAAGTACAAAAAAATGTTGAAGGCACGATTTTTTGACTTCAATGATAGTCTATTTATCATGATAGACTCTAATAGACTCTTATAGATGTAAATAGAAATCTATTATTGATTTTTTTTTTTGCTATTTCAACCTTATCAAGTACTATCTATGATAAGCATGTGATTCTGGTTTAATTTTTTATTACCAAAATTCCCATGTTCCTTGCTCCTTATAGCAACTAACCCAAATGCCTGACTTTTTGTACCTCAATCAGCTGCATTTTGATGAACCTCTCTAGTAAAGAATGGGGACTTCATTTATTTTCTAAAGTCAGAGTTTATTTTCTTCCAACATATGATTCAACA
Source organism: Benincasa hispida (assembly GCF_027475165.1). NCBI lineage: Eukaryota > Viridiplantae > Streptophyta > Magnoliopsida > Cucurbitales > Cucurbitaceae > Benincasa > Benincasa hispida. Next base: position 22,155,943 of record NC_143488.1, read on the forward strand.
AAATTCTTATACGACAAGGGCAAATACGTTTACAAAATTAAGACATCATCCTCATCATCTCATTATTTTCTACACTATGCAAATCTAACAAAATTTTATTTAATTGGTCTAGATGATCTAAAGGGGACGTATCTTCCTACATGCGTAGATGATATAGATGTTGCTTCAAAAGCAATTTCTTAGTTTAAGACTTTTTCATGTAAATACCTTCCAACTTCAACCAAAGACTAGCAACAGTTTCATCATCTATGACCTCGATGATATTGTCATCAGCCAAACATAACATGATAGTCGAATGGGCCTTCTCCTCTAGAGTCTGCCATTCTTCATCATATGTGGCTACCTTCTTCGTCATATGTTAGTTAAGTTCACGAGGCAACGGGAGAACAATTTGGTTAGCGAGAATAATACAAAACCACATAGTGAAGACACCTTTATAGTTTAGAAAGTTCATATCGCGCATTTCTCTAAACTCTAAGGTCATAAACATAAATAACATAAAGATGGAAAATATGTAAATAGCTTAGATTTAAGGGACGTTGCAGCTGTAATTGATTGTTCGAATCCCTAGATAATAGATTAAAGGTATTCTAACAGTCATAAAGCCTAATGTGTTTTAAATGTCTTCTAACTGTCTTCATATAGTATTTGTTTTTCTTGAGTCTTTAAAACTCTCTTACTTTTCTTATGCACCTGAATATTCATGCTTCTAATTCATGTCAGTGAATGAATATGATTAAATGGATGACTATATGCCCAAAATGAAGTGGCTTCTTGTATGTATAGGAATGGGCATGGTTGACTTGGGACCCATGACTTTTTTCCCATGGACTTATTCTAATTCTTTTTAGTAGTCTCAAATTACTTAAGATTATTCGTTCAATCCATATTTTTCGTAAGCTCCGGTTGAAATAGATTTGATTTAAATCGCTATATGACAAAAGTAGATTCAAATCGCTAACTTAGCTCTCATGTCTAAGAATTTAATTTGAATGACGCATGTAAATTTAAAATTGGTCTCAAATTTTATATAGGCATAATTTTATTATTAATTTAAATTATGATGTGACAATTTATGATTGACCTAAATTTCTAATGCCAATTGTGCCATTATGTAATTACGTACCTTGGCACAAAACTACACAGTGTCGAGATTAAAGAGTTACAACCTAGACTTTGATAGGGTTAAAGGATAACATATCCATTTTCTTAAAAAAAATAATACACATGTGAGGTATACATAAAACAAGAAACCTATGTTCATACAAATATTTATGAAAAAGGAAAAAAATCTATTAGTTAAAACTTTGGAGAACAATCCTCTATTATGTGAATAAATAAATAAATAATACTTGAGTGTATCTTGAACTATATCATCTTAATTTTTTTTTGCAATTAACTCAAATATTCAATCAAAATGCCACGTAACGAACCATCTTTTTCTTTTAAAAAGTTAAGGGGATTTATCGTAATGGGGGCGAGGGTCAAACTAAGAAAACATTATAGAAGGGAAAAATGTTTGTACACAATACTTTTCGCATATTTACTCAACTCACATAAGAATATATTATAAGCTCATATGGACGAATATGGCAATAAAACTAGCTTATTTTGTATTTTCAAATGACTTCTATTCATTCATTGCTGAAAGAAAAATCTTGGCCCTTCAACCAAGTTGGGCTTTAAGTCCACTTAACAAGGCACAGGGTCAACGAGAAGAAATTTGATAAGAAATGTAGTTCGTGTATCCATCTTCATCCAAATAAAGCAAGTTCATAACTCTTGAAAAAATCACAACACGCATTAGAATAGGCATTTGAACACTGATTAGAACAGGCATTGGAACATTAATTGGATGAAGATATGCTTCGTTTATGTCCTTCCATGCATCAACCGTTTGTTTATGAATTTCAACACAAGCTTCTTCCTCTGAACAACCATATTGCTCCATGTGACATTCAACAGCAGAAGCAACATGTTCCCTTTCTTGCTCAAACTGAAAAACAAAAACAAAGTAAATATAGTTTACTTGAAAAAATGTTCAATTTTTTTTGTTCATGTATAGCTTTCGAAGTATAGTAGATATTAGATAAAACCAGGGCTCCATCTCAGGTAAAGATTGTGAGGTTTGTTCATCATTTAATGTGAGATGTTCTTAACATGCACCCTTAAGATGATCTCTTTTAATTGGATCCACTACTCTTGTGTTGAAACCTAATTTTGCCATGAACGAAATATTCATTTGGGTTTAATGGGCTCTAGTACCATATTAGATAGAGTAGTTACAATGAGTAGCACTTGTAGGGCCCATATAATTAAGTGAATAATAACATTTCTTATGAATCACAAATATAGCAAGATCTATCAACTATAGACTCTATCGATGATAGACTCCTATCAGTGACAGACTATATTGCTGATAAACAATGATATAGTCTATCACTAATAGATTTCAAAAGTTTGATCTAAATTTTGTTATATCTGCAACATCTTTTGCATGTGCTATATCTACTAGTACTTTAGTCTGCTTTCTATATTTACAATTGCCCCTATTGTATGTACATATAATATTTCTTCTCAAAACCAGCTGAGAAGCAATCGACTATATAGCTTTTGGGAACTAATATCGTCCACGAGTCTACAAACGATTGTTGAGGCTTTAATAATTTGAGGTCCTTTAGTAAGTCATTCAAGTACCTCATTTGTTACTGTGTCCCCCATGCCAAGGAATGAAAAATGCTTATCAGCAAGGCATAACCTGTGGTAGTTAAGGCCAATTCCATGTACTCCTTGAAATTTGGTTTATACTTTTTGTTTAACCATTTAGCTTCTTCAAAGTAGGAACCAGCTAGCTTTTTTATCTGTTGAAAAACTTAATAATAAATGTGAACTCTTAAATGTATAAATAAATTGAGGGGATGGAGATAGTGAAGGAAAAAAAAGAAACATTACTCCATCTTTTGCAATTTGAATGTGATGTGAACTTTCATCATTCCCTATATCTTCTCTAAATTCCTCATAAAAATACAACATTGTTATATAAAAAGGTTTCATGTACTGAGGGAGTACATTAGCCAACACATAATTAATTATATTGGTTTCAAAATTCTCCAACTTGATTTTGGATATGGGTTATTCATATAGATAAATTTTGAAAGATTAAAAGAGTGATTTGCATTGAAATTGAAATGAAACGACCTTTGAATTGTTGGAGTGAGGACTTGGAGTTCTTCAAATGTTCCATAGGCATTATATATATCATCTAAAATTGAAGAAACTACGATTACTTTGGTTAACATTTTCCTTCCAATACCGAAATGAGTTTCAAAGTATGCTCGCAAAAGGAAAGTTTATTGGGATATCCAGATCCTTCCACCACCTACTAAGATGTCAAAGGAAAGACACATATAGAACGGAATGGTTAGACACTAAATTTCCCAAAAGAAGTATGAAAAAGATTTGTTGATAAAGTTCAAAATAGAGAATGCTTATCCTGCTAGTACTCCTATGGAACTGGGTATAAACTTAAGCAAGCATGATGATAGTGAAGCTTTTGATGCCACCATCCATAGAAGTCTTGTTGGAAGTTTAATGTATTTAACTACAACTAGACCTGATATTATGTTCTCAGTAAATTTATTGAGTAGATTTATGACATCACCAAAGAGAAGTCATTGGGAAGCTGGAAAAGAGAGTTCTTAGATATATTCTTGGAACTGTTGATCATGGGATCCCTTATAAAAAGGAATGTAGATAACGTTATTGTTGGCTACAGTGATAGTGATTGGGGAGGAAATATTGATGATTTCAAAAGTACTTCTGGGTATGTATTTAATATTGGTTATGGAGCACTTTCATGGCCATCAAAGAAGCAGGATGTTGTAGCATTGTCAACAACGGAAGCTGAATACATTTCTTTGTCTGTAGCTAGTTGTCAAGCACTTTTGCTTAGAAAGGTACTACATGAATTGAAGTTTCCTCAAGAGAAAGGGACCGTCATGTTTTGTGACAATAAATCATCTATTTCTTTTGAAGAATCCAGTTTTTCATGGAAGAAGCAAACACATATAGATCAAGTATCATTTCATAAGAGAATTGATCAAAGATGGAGAAGTATATATCAAGTATTGCAAGACACAAGATCAAATTGCAGACATATTCACAAAAGCATTAAAGCACACTTATTGTTGAAAATGAAAGAGCAGCTCGGAGTCATGGAACTCTAGCTTAAGGGGGCATGTTAGAAATTAATAAGCTAGATACATTATGGATAACACATTCCTAGATACATTTCTAATTTCAAGATACATGCATTTCTAGATACATGTAATTGTTCAAATACATGAACGATATGTATACGTGTACTTCATTTATTTTGTGTCTTTTAGGAAGTGTCTCTTGAGTACTATATAAAGAGTTCATTTTCCTCATTTGTATGCAAGAGGAAAGAATCAAAATCAATAGAAGCAAATTGAAGTTTAAAAAGAAATTGAGTTTCAAGAGAACAATATTCTTCTCTTGTGCGTTCTTGAGTTTTGTAAGAGAACAAGTTTCTTCTGTTAAAAGTTTGTGAGATTTAGAGTGAATTTAGAGTGGGCTCGTCAACGCTTTCAACAGAAAGGAGTTTTGAGGGTCTTTAAGGTCATTGTACGACAAGATTCGAAAGATCTTGGCACGTTCTTGGTATGTATTTAAAGTTTTGAAACCCTTTAGATTCAATTTCGTTGCTGGAAATTTAGCTTTGGAACCTTTAATTATGGTTATGTTTAGGTTAGAAGCTTATTTTAAGTGATTGAAATCAAATTTCAAAATGATAAAATGTAAAAACAATAATATTAATTCAATAACTAATAATTAATAATTAATTTTAAACAAAATTAATTCTAACAATTAATTTTAAATAAAATTAATTTCAAATACTTAATTAAACAACTTTAATTAATTAAAATAATTTAATATTATATTAATTAAACACCATTTTTCCAACATGAATCTCTATTCATGTAATTAATATTTAAATCAAATGTAAATATTTTCTAATTTTTCAATTTCGTTTAATTTGATAATTAAACATGTAACTATATCGTGTATAATTACTAATTCCCTTAATTTGTATTTGAACGCTTCAAATTTACTCATCACACGATTCTAAAGTTTAGTCCATTTATGAGCTAGTACGGGGACTTAATGGACTTACAGATCATGGGCTCCAATGATCTGAGATTACCGACTAAACTCTTTAACCTAATAGTTAACTAATAGGTCACTCTACTAAAGACCAGTAGTTGCATTCCCCTCACTGTCGATATATTTCTGTCTACTTGATTTAACCATAATTAGTAAGTCGACCCTTCACAGATTGTTCGTAATAAAAACAGGGTCAAAAATTTTTTTACCCCTCCCATGAAAATTGTTGGATCAACCCTCACCCATGAAAATCTAAGGATAATCCCAAATAAACAGGAGTTCATAGTTAGCTCAGGATTAAGATCTAGTTACATAGGTCATCGCTTTGAAATAGTCAGTCTTAAACAATAAACAACGTTATAAAGTAAGAGTGACTTATTTTTTGGTTTGATCTTATACAAACTCTTTTATCGATTCAGAATTACATCATATGTACTAAATACAAAGTGAGCCATATCTAATAGTGTTTCCAGAATAAGGTACCCACCCTTATCCATATAATATAGACAATTTTTGTTATCTTCTCGAACTTGATCCACTCTTATGTCTCCATATAAAGTCAAAGAACTCATGTAACAACCATGGATCTTAGTTTATTTGATTTATTGCAATTTACATATTGAATAACAATTTTATTGAACAAAACTTCAATAATATTTTTGTTGCAAATATAATATGTTTAATCTTTCAAACTGCGAGTTTTAGAACATACAACCTAATAAAATCTCACATAGACTAAAAATCCAGTGGGTTTACATATATACAAATATATATAATGCTGAGTATGAGAGAATAAATAATAAACTAGGGCATGGAATACCCAATAATTCTCCCACTTGCCCTAGATTTATCTATCTCGTACTCCTTGTCTTACTAAGTGACCCTCAAATACTTTAGCCTAAGGGCTTTTATAAAAGGATCAGCTAAGTTGTCTTCTAAGGCTATCTACGAGACGATAATGTCTCCTCGGTATACGATCTCCCTTATGAGATGGTACTTGCACTCGATGTGCTTTCCACACTTATGGCTTCTTGGTTCTTTGGAATTTAAAACTGCTCCACTGTTATTACAATAGAGAGTGATCGACAAGTGCATATTTGGAACTAGTTCCAAATCAGTCAAGAACTATCTATGCCATGCTGCCTCCTTGGCTACCTCACACGCAGCTACATATTCCGCTTCTATGTTAAAGTCAGTAATACAACTTTGCTTGATACTTCTCTATACTATAGCTCTTCCATTCAAAGAGAATAGCGATCCCGAAGTTGATTTCCTTGAATCTACATCGGTCTGAAAATCAGAATTAGTGTATCCTATAACGATCAAATCTTTAGCACCATACACGAGCACATAGTCCTTCGTTCTCTGAAGATATTTGAGGGTGTTCTTAACGGTAGTCCAATGATCATATATAGGATTGGACTGATATGTGCTGATGATTCTAACTGCATAGCATATGTCGAGGCATGTACACAACATAACATACATCAAACTTCCAACTGCTAATGCATAAGGAATTCGTTTCATAACCTCAACTTCTTGAGATGTCTTAGGACATTGTTCCTTAAACAAATGAATTCTATGCCTGAAAGGTAAGATACCTCTCTTTGGGATTTTGAATTTTATACTTAGACAACATCTTGTCTATATAAGATGCCTGAGATAACGCTTTTCTAGTCTTGCGATTTTGAACTATTTGAATTCCAGGAACATATTGTACATCTCCCAAATTTTTCATTTGAATTTGCAATGTTAGTCATCTCTTAACGTTAGCGAGGAATTCTACTTCATTTCCATCAAGTAGAATATCACCAAGATATAAAACTAGAAAAGCTATAGTCTTGTTGACAGTTTTCTTGTAAGCACAAGGTTTATCAACATTTTGTTCAAAGCCATAAGATTTGATCGCAGTGTCATATCTTATATTCTAGGATCAAGATACTTGTTTCAACTCATAAATGGATCTTTTAAGCTTGGAAACCTTTTGCTATTCACTCTGCTCTATAAACCCCTTTGGTTGAGACATATAGATGCTCTATTCAAGATAACCATTCGGAAACGCTGTCTTGACAGCCATTTGCAATATTTCATAGTCATAAAAAGCAACAATGAAAAAAAGTAATCTAATCGACTTGATCATGGAAACTAGAGCGAATGTTTCTTCATAGTCCACCGCTTTGTTTGGGTAAACCCTTTTGCCACGAGTCTAGCTTTGTAGGTCGGTACCTTACTAGCTTGCAACCAATAGGTTTTACCCCTTCTAGTTGATCTCCAAGTTCCCACACCGAATTGAAGTACATAGATTCCATTTCGAGGCCATGACTTTTATCCATTGGTCTTCATCCATATCTTTCATTGCCTATTTATGACATGTATAAATGATTTATTTATTTAATACGACATGTAGTAGCATTAATTCACAAAACCAATAAACTAACATCCAAGGTTATCTTTTGTAGCTTAAACATTATGTAGAGACATACAGGTGGATCATGTTTAAGCGATAACCTAAATGGTCTGTAGTAGATGTATAAGACAGGATAACTTATCTTGGTGACACTATGAATACGACTCTCTTTGTACATAGTTGGACATGACTTATTGTTCTTTAGAGAGATCAGTGGTACTTAAGGTGTTAAATGTAAATACAAGGGCAACCCAGTAATTTTGGCCCAGCTATACTTACAAGCAATTTGTGAAGGGTTATCGCATTGTTCACTGGTTATATCTAATGGACACAAAAATATATCTGTAGTGTGAAGAGTGCAGTTGCTGGTCATTAGTAGAGTGACCAGTAGTTAATGGATGTTGAATAATTTAATTATTAATTAAATGAGTTTAATTAATTATTCAAGTACCATTCAAGTTTCAATCTACAGGTCCAGAAGATCTCATTTATAGCTCAACAGAGATTATTAAGAATTAATTTTGGATTAATTATAATTGTTCAAATTAATTGAGGTAATTAATTATATATGATATATTTAAATTAAATTAATTATATGTGATAAAATTAATTTCATTATAATATAAAGTTTATTTTGAGAGGAATTAAGTATTTGAATATGATTTGAATACTAATTATATGGATGAGATTTACATAAATAAATCTCATGCGCATGTCTTGGCATTGGTCAACCCAAGGCTTTGGTCGACCGTCGATGCTCAAGAGCTAAGGTCCTGACACTTAGCCAATACTCTGAATTCCCCATTAGTCCCTCTCCAGTTTCTCTGCACTTTCACACTCTTATGTTGTATCACTACAAGAAAAATATCTTTCGGTGGCGAGTAAAATGCATTGCTAAACGCTGCTAAAAGTATTAGCAACACATAGAGGCGTGTCACTGTGAGTGTCGCGATAGCCACGTAGTCGAAAGTTTGAGTGACATACTTACTACGCGCCGCTAAAACGTGACTTTTATTGATGCTACCACGTTACTAAACTTTTAGCAACACTCATTTTGTTGCTATTTGTATTATACAGCGATGTTGAAAATTCGTCTCTAAAGGTTAAGTTTTAGCAACATATAAAATTGTTGCTAAATGTGGATCAATGGTTATTGCAAGTATCTTTTGCAACATATGTAAATGTCGTTAAATGTATTTCATTAATTAAAAAAATAATATTCAATTTAATACATAAACCTGTTATCATTAGCACAACACTAGGCTATAATGTTAGCCAAAAACCGACATTATAGATATAATAAAAGTAATAAGTACAAGACTAATTTACTCGAACAAAAGTAATATAATTATTAATCCCACCACAAACTATATTCAACTTGCAAAGATAAACAAAATTGCTAACTATAATAAGTACAAGACTCTGAAACCTTAAAATTAACCCTAAAGAATTGTCTTTTTGAACTTAAATACACATGAAGTCTCTTCGTCAGTTTCACCACACCTAGCTTTTTTCCAATGAATTGTCAGCATCGCCACACCCAATTTAAACTAAATTGTCTTTTTACTTCCATCCTAAATGTTTTCAAACTAAGAGGAAAGACTAATAAATCTCAAATTCTATTTGACAAAATGCATAAACATAAACACAAAAGCACACATAAATGATTAAACATAAACTCAAAAAAGTTAATGATAAACAAATTAATTTGTAGAAACTCGTAAATACTAAATAGGATTTTAACACATATGCAACCTTTAAACGTAGGCTCTAGGAAAGAGGTTTGAAATAGAATCCCCTGGATTATGCAAAGATCTAAAATTAATGAAGTCCTTTTGCTTAAGTAGAATCAGAGGGTTGCTGATAAGAAAAAACTCACTTTGAAATAAATGATTTTTCAAGCTCCCTCGAGGCATGAATTCGTAAACTAGCAAACGATGTTCATCTTCCATGCAATATCCAACCAACCTAACAAGGTGACAGTGAGAAGGTTGACCTAGAAAATTCACTTCGGCCTATGCAAAGAAACGAAACATAAGATAATAAGTGGATCCATAAAGCATAAACCGACTAACAGATAGTTACACTAAGAGCATGTCACACCCCTTCCCGAGCTTTAGCCCCTAAGACTTGGAAGGGAGCGTGAGGGAACACCAGTAGTATTCTAAGACAATATTAAAATTTAACATTTCCCCCCTTATTTATTAAAGACTTCAACATGTTTACAACACTCTATCTAACTTTCATACACATAGTTCAATTTCCTATATTCTTTATTACATGATCCGAGCCGTGCCCTGAGAATTTACCAAGTCCTGGTGTGTTGGTGGTTAGTAGACTCCTTCCTGAACACTCTGCTTTGCTACCTGGGGGAGGGGGGGGGGGGGGATATAAGAAAATATTTGGAAGAGTGTGAGCTACTAAGCCCAGTGAGTGGTTCTTTTAGAATAATAATCACTTTGCAAAACATATTTTTGGGACAGCAATCACATAATCACAATTCTAGTATAATCTATGCATGATCATGTGTACATTCATTCAATTATCATCCTCCAGTTCCATGCTATATGTGGCATGCTCATATCATGGACATATTATCAATCACATACAACTTTTTATGGAAACTTTCCTATAACCCACTTCTCCCGCCAATGTGCACATCGTCAATTTTTTTCCTGCTAGTCATGCTTAGGTACTTGACTATATTTCCCACCGGTCGTCACCGACTATTATTTTCCTCCGACCAAGGCCGACTATATTTTCCTGCCAAGCACCTTTTATTAAGCATGCTAACTTATGTAATCTGGGTATAATCTCAATTTCCATAGCAATTTCACAAACAATATCATGGCAATAGCATAATCATCATAAGCATGCATTTGGCACTTACATATGCATTTATCCATATATTAATGCATAAAACTAAGTAAACACTCACCGTACGCAAGTTTTTCCACTAAAAATCACCTTGAGAATACCTCCCTGAGAATGACTCCATATCAATGGAAATTCCTCAATTAATATTTGTTTTATCAATAAATAATGTCAAACTAGTCAAAATACTATTATATAATGAAAATACCAGCTTACCCTACTCAATTTTAGCCAAAATCCCAAACGCCTCTTTAGAGGTTATTTGGACCGTGGTAGGCAGCTCAGCGTTGGGTAGTAGGTAGGGTGGGCATGCTGTGCCACATAGGGGGACTGGCACGTTTGGGCGTGTGCTGCGCTGGGCGTGCGTTGAGCTGGGCGTGCGCTAGGCGTGATGTGCCATATGGGGGAGGCTGCTGCGTTGGGCTCGCATGCGGGATGCGTCGAGCGAGGCGTGCGCGGACAGACGAACGCAGCGCTGCGTGCGCGCAAGGTGTGGGCTGGTCGGCTGACTCAATGCCTCACCAACGCAGCCTTGGTTCTTTTGATCTCCAATCAACTTGGCAGCCTAATAACTCAAACGTAACTCTCTAAATATGCTCTCAACATACGATTTAAGTGATGGTATGAATGAAATCCCCTTGCCCAACCCCTCTATTTATAGCCATTTCAAACTCACCCCATGTTGACAACACAACTCCCATTTGTCTCACTTTAGAGCTGCCAACACTTAGTCTACCCAGCCTAGCCTTAGCCTAGTCCTGAGTTGTTCTCATTTCAGCTTGCCAGCCAAAATCTCCTTTTTTTACATGAAATCTCCTTCACCCACCTCCTGCTTGAGGTGATAAGACTTCAATTGCATGAAATCTCCTTTAGCCACCTCCTACTAGAATTTTATGTGATCTTCCTTTTTCCACCTAAATTACTTAAATACTTCACATATTTCTCTACTTAAATTATTTAAGACTTATACTCGTATACTCTTGGCATTCTCCCTTGAAGTTTTCCATCAATTAGCCTTACCTTTTATCCTTAACGCATAGCAATTCACCTTTCCTTCATCAAAGTCCCACTTAGCCAACACATGAGTTGGCCATCCCCAACCATAGGGTGGCCGCTCACCCTCGACGCATGGCTTGCTAGGTGGTGCTTGCTCGGCCTACTAAGCATGGAGGCATAGTGCTCATCATCGACGCATGGTGTGCTGCCTAGGCGCTTGCGCGCTTGGCCGTATAGGCATGCTCGGCCGCATAGGCACTCTCTGCCACATGGGCGTGTCTCGCCGCATGGGCATGGGCTTGGCATAGCGCATCGACACATGGCTACTTGGTAGACTTGACAGTGCTTCAATGCATACGATGGCTTGCCCTCTTGCCCGTTCGATGCATAGGCAGGGCACTCGGCATACACCATCGATGCATGGCTGTACGCTTCGCATACACCATCAACGTATGGACTGCGCGCTTGGCATACACCATCGACGTATGGGCTGCGCGCTCGGTGTCACGACCTTGCTTGTCCAGGGCCTGTTGCCCATGGCCGCATGCCCGATCCAAACCTCTTCTAGCATACTTTCATATCTTGTATTGTATTAGCTTAGTTAGCTTGCTTTCTTAACATTTTCATTGTAAGTGACCACTCGCCCTTTTGCATATGCAAGGGAGCCAGTTGGCTTTTTGTTCAGAATGCACTATATGGGGATAAGACTAACCATCACTTTCTCATACCCGGAGTAGTACTCTATAAAGCTGTTGTTGTTGCTTATTTCTTTCTAGTCTACTACAATCTTTCTTTCTTTATTCACACTCACAAAAACTTCTTACGAAAATCTTTTCTCCAAACCCGTTTTCTAAAACCGTTTTCCCTAAAACGGGGGTGGAGGTTGCGAGAGGCACTCGATGTGCCACCGGCAGTCCGTATTTGAGTTGGCTGACTTGTTCTTGAGCGAAAACAAGTGCCGCACAATCGCTAAGAGAAGCTTCCGAAGAGCGAATGTGACAGTTGGTATCAGAGCCAGGTTGGCTCACAGAGGGAAGATCAGTGATCATGTCGGCAACGAAAAACCTGAATAAGTCCCATGTGGATAGGTTTGTAGAGATGGAAGAGCAAATGCTCTACCTGAGAGAGGTCCCGGATAGTGTCCATTTCCTCGAGACTCGGCTACAAGAAGTTGCTGAGAAAGCCGATGGAATTGATGTGGTAGTGGGCCGCTTAGACAGATTACCCATCAGAGAATTGATGATGAGGGTAGAGACCCTCGAGACTAAAACAACACGATCCGGCAGCTTTGAACGTGATGATAACTCACCGGGCTCTGTTGCCCACATAGAGGAGTGCGTCGAAGAGTTGGACAGCTCCCAAAAAGCAATACTTCAGATGGTAACCGATTTGTCTGGAGACTTTCGGTCGGCCCTTGACGTCGTCAGAGCCAAGATAGCGGATGTGAGTGCTAGGGTGAATCTCACCATCCGAGCGGTAGGGAACCAAACCCCATCTCGAGGAATAATGGCACTAAGTCGAATAAAAATCCCAGAACCGAAACCCTTCTGTGGGGTGCGAGAAGCAAAAGTCCTGGAAAATTTTATCTTCGATATTGAGCAATACTTTAAGGCGAAGAACACAATGACTGAAGAGTCGAAAGTCAAACTAGCAACGATGCATCTGGTTCAAGATGCAAAACTGTGGTGGAGATCACGATTTACAGACATACAGGAAGAACGATGCACTATTGATACTTGGGACAGATTGAAACAAGAACTTCACTCGCAGTTCTTCCCTGAAAATGTCGAGATCTTGGCTCGACGAAAACTCCGAGAGCTGAAGCAAACGGGTAACATCAGAGAGTACATAAAATAGTTTGCAGGACTCATGTTGGACATACGAGATATGTCTGAAAAAGACAAGGTCTTTTACTTTGTTGAAGGGCTGAAACCGTGGGTGAAATCAAAACTATATGAACAGAGAGTACAGGATCTCCCCTCTGCCTATGCAGCAGCTGAACGGCTATACGACCTTAGCACTGACTCGCAAGATGTGAGGAAGCAGTCAACTTTCTCAAATGGGGGAAACAGAAACAGTCGTTCTAGTCCTCCCAAACCTGAGGGAGGAGACAAGAACACAGGGGGGGACCGTAAATCATCCCAACCGAGATCAGGAAACAACTGGCGGGGGCCGCCACAACAGCATAACAATTACAATCGCCACCTGTCTTGTTTCATATGTAGAGGGCCACACAGGGCGGGCGAATGTCCAAATCGAACCGCGTTCAATGCTTTTCAAGCCATATTAGCCTCTGCCTCTGAAGACAAGGTTGAACTGGAGGAGACGGTAATCGAGCCAGCTGCAAAAATTGAGAATCCCAGGATGAGGGCATTGAAATTCTTATCTGCGCTCCAGAAGAAAATGGGAAAGGCGACAGAGCCACTAGAGAAAGGACTCATGTATGTGGACGCTTGGGTCAACCAAAGATCGGTCAAGAACACTATGATTGACTCTGGGGCCACCCATAACTTCATGGCTGAAACGGAAGCCCACCACCTGAACTTGACCTGGGAAAGAGATGTAGGGAATATGAAAGCTGTGAATTCTGCAGCCCTACTGATTACGGGGATAGCGAAGAGAACTTCAGTGAAGTTAGGAGACTGGAAGGGCCTCATTGACTTCGTGATTGTCAAGATGGATGATTTCGACGTGGTATTGGGGATGAAGTTCCTACTTGAGCATAAAGTCATACCAATGCCCCTCGCCAAATGTCTAGTCATTACCGGATCTACACCTACTGTAGTTCAAGCCAGTATCAAGCAGCCAAATGGGGTGAGAATGATCTCAGCCCTCCAATTGAAGAGAGGCCTAGCCCACGGTGAACCCACGTTCATGGCCATCCCGATAGAATTAGTTGAATCCACTGAAGAGGAGATCCCCAAGACGTTCTATTTGTCTTGAAAGAGTATGGGGATGTCATGTCTAAAAGCTTGCCCAAGTCCTTACCCCCACGAAGGGGGATTAACCATGAGATTGAGTTGTTACCAGGGGCAAACCCGCCTGCCAAGAATGCATATCGAATGGCCCCGCCAAAATTGGCCGAACTCCGAAAACAGTTAGACGAATTGCTAGATGCAGGATTTATTAGACCGGCGAAGGCCCCTTACAGAGCCCCAGTATTGTTCTAAAAGAAGAAGGATGGGAGCCTCCAGTTGTGCATCGACTATCAGGCCTTGAACAAGCTCACAGTCCGCAACAAATATCCCCTTCCTATTATTACTGACTTATTTGATCGACTTCACGGCGCTAAGTATTTCTCGAAGCTGGACCTACGGTCGGGATATTATCAGGTCCGTATTGCTGAAGGAGACGAACCTAAGACGACCTGTGTCACGAGATATGGAGCCTTCGAATTCCTCGTGATGCCCTTTGGCCTCACCAATGCTCCAACAACTTTCTGTACCTTAATGAACCAAGTGTTTCACGAATACCTCGACAAATTCGTCGTAGTGTATCTCGATGCAATTGTGGTCTATAGTTCCTCGCTGGGGGAGCATCGACATCACCTCCAACTAGTCTTCGAAAAGCTGAGGAAAAATCAGTTGTATGTAAAGAGAGAGAAGTGCTCCTTTGCCCAAGAGTGCATAAATTTCCTCGGCCATGTGATTGAGTGTGGTCGGATTGGTATGGAAGAAGGCAAGTGGCCGCGATCAGAGACTGGAGGGTACCATCATCCATGACCGAATTACGATCCTTCCTCAGACTAGCCAATTACTATAGGCGGTTCGTAGAAGGATTCTCGAGAAGAACAGGGCCATTAACTGAACTGTTGAAGAAAGATAGCCAATGGAGCTGGACTTCTGAATGTTAAGCCGCCTTTGAGGCCTTGAAGAAAGTGATGATTGAGGGGCCGGTCCTCGGAATTGCCGACGTGACCAAGCCATTTGAAGTAGAGACTGATGCTTCTGACTTCGCATTGGGTGGTGTCCTCCTCCAAGACGGACACCCCATCGCGTATGAGAGTAGGAAACTAAATGATGTCGAATGGAGGTATGCCGCCTCCGAGAAAAAGATGTTAGCAGTAGTTCACTGCTTGAGGGCATGGAGATAGTATCTCTTGGGGGCCAAGTTCGTGGTCAAGACCGACAACAACTCCATTTGTCACTTCTTCAACCAACCGAAGTTGTCGTCGAAACAGGCACGGTTGCAGGAGTGTCTAGCGGAGTTCGACTTCCAATTTTAACATAGACCGGGGAAAAGTAACCAAGCGGCCGATGCTCTTAGCCGAAAGAGCGAACATGCGGCCCTGTGCATGTTCGCCCGCTTACAAGCAAGTACTTTGAGTGCAACAGTATGAGAAACTGTCAAAACTCACTTGACAAATGACACAGCGGTGCAGGCCATCATACAGTTGGCCAAAGAGGGGAAGACACGCCAGTTTTGGGTGGAAGACGATCTACTATACACCAAGGGCAATTGCTTTTACATCCCCAGATCCGGGGAGTTACGAAGGTCGCTGATGAAGGAGTGTCATGACACACTGTGGGCAGGACATAATGGTTGGCAGAGGACTTATGCCCTTCTGAAACAAGGCTACTATTGGCCAAGCCTTCGAGACGATGTCATGCAATTTACCAAGACTTTCCTTGTCTGTAAACAAGACAAGATCGAAAGGGCAAAATTAGCGGGTCTGCTGGAACCCCTACCTGTGCCCTCTAGACCATGGGAGAGCGTGTCTCTCAACTTCATTACCCATTTGCCCAAGGTGGGAGAGTTCGAATCGATCCTTGTTATCATCGACCGGTTCTCAAAATATGCCACTTTCATCCCAACGCCGAAAATGTGCACAGCCGTGATGACTGCCCAGCTGTTCTTCAAACACATCATGAAATTATGGGGCGTCCCCGCGAGCATTGTTAGCGATCGGAACGAAAGATTCACTGGGACATTCTGGACAGAATTCTTCAAAATATTGGGGTCAACACTAAATATCTCCTCTAGCTATCATCCCCAAACTAACGCCCAGACGAGAACTGACAGAGTTCTTAGTGAAATGGAAGGATCTCCCCGACGAAGAGATCAGTTGGGAGTGGGCTGAAGATTTGAAGAATGCAGCTCCAACCATCGCAGATTTTGAACAAGGTCAGTTGATGGGGACGTCAACCAATTAAGTGGGGGAGAATGTCACGGTCATGCTTGTCCAGGGCTTGTTGCCCATGGCCGCATGCCCGATCCAACCCCCTTCTAGCATACTTTTATATCTTGTATTGTATTAGCTTAGTTAGCTTGCTTTCTTTACATTTTCATTGTAAGTGACCACTCGCCCTTTTGCATATGCAAGGGAGCCAGTTGGCTTTTTGTTCAGAATGCACTATATGGGGATAAGACTAACCATCAATTCCTCATACCCGGAGTAGTACTCTATAAAGCTGTTGTTTTTGCTTATTGCTTTCTAGTCTACTACAATCTTTCTTTCTTAATTCACACTTACAAAAACTTCTTACGAAAACCTTTTCTCCAAACCCGTTTTCTAAAACCGTTTTTCCTAAAATGGGGGTGGAGGTTGCAAGAGGCACTCGGTGTGCCACCGGCAGTCCGTATTTGAGTTCGTTGACTTGTTCGTGAGCGGAAACAAGTGCCGCACAATCGCTAAGAGAAGCTTCCGAAAGAGCGATTGTGACACTCGGCATACACCATCGATGCATGGGCTGCGCGCTTTGACGCATAGCCTGTGCGCTTATCCTCGACGCATGGGTGCGTGCTTGGTGCATGGCCTGTGCGCTTGGCTTCAACGCATGGCCTGCACCTAGCATGCTCACTCGACGCATGCTTCCTGCCTGTGTCTGCATGGCTCATGTATGCCTTTCCGTTGGTTGTATGCAACCCTTAGCCATTTTTCAAGTTTTCTTACTTCCATCCTCCATGCTTTATTGCGTCCAATATGTTTTAAGCCCTTCATAGGCGTTTAGATTTTTAGTCACCTTTTTGGATAATTTTTTGTGTTTTTCTCTCTTTGCCCCACTATCCTTGCTTAGGATTTTTCTATTTAACCTCCCATTTTACATTTAGTGTTAGTGTCTTACAGAGCATCAATTATTTGCTAAGGAAAGCTAATGTGGAAAAGTACACATCAAGTACAAGAAGGATACATCTTAAAAGTGTTATTTTGAGGGGCTAACTCACCAACCACTCTTTGTGCCCTTAAGAACCATCTTGGTTGAGCCTTTTGACTTCAATGACCATTCGGGTGCCGAGTTTGGCAGCAGCAAAAGAACGCTCATCAATTCAGCCCTTGAAAACAGAACCGAAGCCACCTTCTCCTACAACACTATTTGGACGAAAGTTCCTGGTGGCTACTTTAAGCTCAGTGAAGCTAAAGCTCTTCAAATTGGAGGACTGCAAGATTTTACCTTCAGTTCGTGTGGTGGCATTGAGGACAAAAATAAACACAAACTCCTGAATACTCAATCATGTGTCAAAAATCACCAACAAAACTTAACAACGTAATTTGTAGAAATTATTCTCAATTTGGAAGAGTTGTAAAGCCTTGAATCTTATCAAAATCCACAGAAGTTAACCTTTGCAGGTGTCGGACAATCCACTTTTGTGCCCAAAAATCTTCAAAAAAATTAGTGGTGGTTCCAAATTCAACAACAAAAATTGAATTTTAAATTTAAAATTGAAAAGTTCAATTGAAAATGGGAAAATACCCTAAGTGGGATTTTCCCACTTTAAATATTAATTTTACCATTCAAATTAAGTGGGATTTATGTTAAACTCCTAAGAAATGAAATTACATGTTAAAGAAGAATAAAACAGGAAAAACATTTGCTGAGAAAGTGATGCAATTGAAGGTTGGAAGAGAAGATGTTCTCTCTAGACCATTGATTCAAAATCTGGAAAAGTTCTCTAAAATTCCTTCACGATTCAACCTCATTTTAGGTTCCATCATCGAATCTAAGTTCTTAGAGAATAGTAGGGAAGATAAAGTGGTGGTCTACAAGGTTTTAGTATGAATATTTAAGCAGGATTTCAATAATTGAGGAGTTCAACAAATGTATAATTTATGAAACCCTATTTTTTTTTTTTTTTTTTCATATGAACATGCTTGCTAGATTGTTAAAATTGATGGAATTAGAGTACTTAAGATCTTAATTGCATCCGCCTCTTGCATGTTAACTCTAACATAATCATCATACAATCAACATTGATTATTAGATGCAAGGAATAAAAAATATTAATAATACCTTTTAGTCAAATCATATATCAACTTAGTTGCGGTTAAGTAGCTATTTGACTTTTAGTTTTTCGTTTTTGAAAATCAGGCTCTAAGCATCCAATTTCTTCCATCTTTTCTTGTCTACTCTTTTACCAATATTTAATTTTAATAAACCAAATCAGGTTTTGAATACTAATACCGACCTTGATATAGATGTTTGATTTCCTCATCCTACATATTGTCGAAATAAAAAAAAAAAAGTTGTATTACCTCACAATACGAAATCAATATTTTGAAAAATCATCTGAATAAGTATTGTACTTTTGAAGAATTTTCACGTCCAATGTTACGTTTAAACTTTCATACCCATTTGTATTAAAAAAACTAAATAAAAGAAAAGAATAAAAAAGACAGCTAAAATGAAATGGATTCTTGATTAACTTTTGCATGAATAGTTTATTCCTTTGATTTTTGTTTTAGAGAAGAAATCATGTACATTGTTAAACATAGACGTTAATAGAAATCTATTAGCGCACATCCATTATTTTTTTTTCTTGTTATTTCTATAAATAATTTGATACTTTTTCTATCATTAAAATTTTCTCTTTAAAATAATCATTGTGTACTGTGTCTTTTACAAAAATGAACGGTCAAAAGAAGCAAATAATATTTGCAAATTTTAATTTTAAATTAAAAAATTAGTGAAGGTGTTTGGTAAATTAATATTAAATTGGTATGGTTGAGTTATATGAATCAAAATAGGTTCATTATTTTACTTGTTTTCATTTTGATAATTAATTTATAACTTGTTACAATATTTTTTTAATTGCATATGATTTAAATTTTAACTAATTTAGTTTCATCAAAATTATTTGATAAAATTTAAACATAATTATTATTAAAATTTGAAAATAGATATGACAAAATATATTAATATAGATGAATATTGTTATAACATATTTATTTAAATTGTTAACAAATTAACAAAGTTTTAGAAAACTTTGAATCTAAAAGTTTTAACAGTATTGTTAAAATTTAGAAGTGATTCTCTTATATTAACTAATAATTTGATTTACCAATTCTCTTATATTAACTAATAATTTGATTTATCAAAGAAGGTAGGTGGTTAAGATTTTTCCTCAATTACTTTTTAGGATTGCAAATGCAAATCCCAAATGGGGTATTAAACTATGATTGTTACCAAAACCTTTCTTCCTATAGTTGGAGTTTCGATACCCCTTGCACCCATCGTGATACTTAAAAAAAAAAAAAATAATAATAAATAGAAACATATTATAACTGTTCTCATCTACAAATAATGTCAATAAGGTCCATTAGAGTTATTTTGCTTGATACAAAAATGGAAGTATATTATAATGGTAGGAGTACCTGCAGATTTCACATAGCTCCTTTTGGTGAAGTTTTTGTAATATATTGAAGTCTAGTTTTGAGAATTTAAGCAAAGTCTCATTGTGGGAAGGATCTTGTTGGTATATTTCCTGTGAAACTCGGATTTCTATTTTCTTTACTTAAGCAAGTGATAAAAGGAATTAACTAAGTGAAAGTTAAATCCTATGTTAAAGGGAAGGAAATTTCTAAGTGTTAAAGTAGATTTTCCTTAAATAATTTAAGTTGAACTTTAATTGATAAAATTGAAATTAAATTTGTATAATAAGTATGTTGATGAGAAAGTTAGTGTGGAATGGTGAAGAAAGAATGTGGATTTGAAAAGAAAAATATGGAATTGAGTTGGGAAAGTTGGGGAAAAATGATAAGTAGGTTGAGCTAGTGTGGAATAATATGGAAATTAAGTTTGGAAAATTTGGGGAAATTTCGGCTAAGTATAGAAAAGTTATGTGAAATGCGTTATGGATGAAGAAAGGATTGAAGAACTGAGAAAAATGTGGGAAATTATTTTGGGGAAAATCTGGGAAAAACGTGTAGAGATCGAGACCAGCGAGATTGGAGAGGAAATGGGCGAGAGCGAGAGTGGAGAGAGCGAGACCAGCGAGAAAGTGCGAGAGAGCGAGAGCAGCCCGTGTGTCAGCCACGCCTTGTCCGGTGCTGCATTCGAACGTCACGCCCACGCGATCGAAGGGCCTCGCCTATGCATCGAACGATCGGACAAGTGTATATGCATTGAATTTGGCTATGTTCTCGTGGATTATGCATGTAAAAACCCTAATTTGAATACAAACAAAGCTTGAAGACGTAAGGAAAAACGTCAATTAAAATCTAGGTGTCGATTAAGAGAAATTCTGGAGTTGGGATCCCACGAGCAATTTGAACGCCTATAAATAGGGAGTTGGGATTTCATTTTCAAATCAAAAGAAGTTCTGTTACTAAATATCGCGACACTAACGCACTGTATTGCAGGATTTCAACGCAAGGATTAACGTTAAAGCATTAGAGAAGTGCCGCAGGAAAAGCTCTAACGCATGGGCCATGCATCGGAGGGAGTTCAACGCAGAGAAGATTCATTGCTCCAGGCTGATTGTGTCACATCACCACTTGCAAGTATGGGTACCTGCAGAGGTGGCGTCTGAAAAGCTTCCACGCAGCAGGCGGCATCTGAAAAGCTTCCGAGAGTGAGGCGGCTAATCAGGGCATGAACTTTAATGCTGACAAGGGCATGGACTTTAATGCTGCCCATTCACCAAGTGGACGTGACCAACGCCTATAAATAGATGAAGTCCCTCCATAATAAAGGAGTTCGAAAATTATCAAGATCCTTACTCTCTGTATATTGTATTCATAGTTTTAGTTCTATAGAGGTTGTACTGTGGTGCTAGACGATCAGAAGGGTTGAGACCACCACCACCATCGGTCAGGGAGCAAAGGAAGCTACTCTTGAGAAAGATACTCCATCCAAGTCCTAAACAAGTGATTGTACACAACGAGATTGAGCCAAAGAAATACATGAGATTGTATTCTTTGGCTTGACTCAGTTTCCTTCTTCTCATTTATCACTTCATTCCATTTGATTAAGTATCGCTTTTGTAAAGACTCTGTTTCTTTATAAAATTCATATGTTTGATCCATCATACTTGCCATTGTTTATTTCTTTTTTATGTTGAATGCATTAATACTTTATGCAAAATTTCATTCAAAAGCTCAAGTCAATTTGACAAATTGGTAAAACATCTTTTAACTTAGATTGTTCGAAAGAATAACTAAGTTGCATTAAGCAGGACGTCTAGTATAGCTAGAGATAGACTCACTGGTGTCTATTGCATTTTGTGTTAGACGCATGCATCCTAGAGATAGGCTTTGTATGTCATTCGCGTTGAGAAATGTTGAATGAAGTCTAATGCATAAGCAAAAGATAAGCAAATCACTCAATTTCATCCATATCATATCCTAGTTGTGTACACTCTCTTAGACCGACGCATCCACTTAACTTAAATTCCATTTTCGCATGATCCATCATTCACCACTCAACTCTTTTGCATCTCTTGTACAGGCACAACAATTTAGTGTAAATAACACATTTCTCACATTTATTTAGGACAAACCCATACAGTAAATACAACGCAAGGTCTGCGTTTGGTTAACTGAATCCCCGAGTTCGACCTTGGGCTCTATGACTTAGCTGGGGATAATCTCTCTTGAAATGCCCCGCTTGTCCGCACTGGAAGCACACATTCCTATTGCCATAACATACTCCTGTATGGGGCCTATCACAGTTTACACAAAGTGGTCTCCTTCCTGTACTAGCTACTGACTCGCTAGCACGACCCGATACTGATCTATCACTCGGTCCAACTATAGGTCTTGACCTCTTTCCACCTGAGCTTTGTTGGCTCGTGCCTCCAAAACTCCTCATACCCGACTGTCCAGAGAACGGAGGTCTAAATCTCTTACTTCTCGTTTCTCCATGCATCTTAAACTGTCCTTCACCTGGCTGGAGTACATCTACCCTCGCTACACTCTACTCTAGTCGGATAGCGATCTCCATTAACTGAGTGAAATTCACCCAATTGGATGTACAGGTAACTGGTGTATGCATCTTTCTTCTTAGGCCATTCTCAAATCTTCTACACCTCCCTTTCTCTTCTGCGATGATCGGAAGGGCATACTATGATAACAGTAAATCTTTGCTCATACTCGGCAACCGTCATCACTCCCTGAGTTAGACTAAGGAATTCCTCCCTCTTCGCTTCTTTAAAAGCACTAGGGTAGTATTTATCCTCAAATATCTGTCTAAACTCAGACCAAGTCATAGTTTCCGAACTATTTCTTTTAGCCTCTATCACTTTCCACCACTTCTCAGCCCCTTTCTGCAGCAAGAATGTCGCTAACTCAACCTTACGATCTTCGGGGCATCTCATAACCTTAAAACATATCTCAATCCAGTCCAACCAAATCAGTGTCTACTAGATCTATGGCTCCATCTAACGTGGTGACTTCTAAAGCTTTCAGCCTCTCGACGTCGAATTTATTCTCTAAATTGGTCTAAATCAATCCTACACTCGCCGCCAATCTCTGAGCGATTCGATCAAACACTCGATCCTCCATCTGAGGATCTACATCTACCCGTGGTGTATTCGACTCGTTTGCAGAAGTCGCTTCCTGCTCTACTGAGTCTCTAACTCTTTTCCCCTTCGGATCTGGGTCCCGTTTAGCTTCAGGACCTCCACTAGTAGAGTTTATGTATGCTCTAAGACTAATACTAAGATCTGGGTCTCTTTCACCCAAAACCTTATTCTCTAATACTAAGATAGCTCAAACCTTTCCTAAGTTTACGTATACCTTTGCTCTGATACCAAGCTGGTATCAGCTAACTCTTTAACCTTCCCAGAAACTTATGCTCTGATACAAAGCTGTCACACCCTGCCCCAGACCACCCTCTTAGCCTAGGAAAGGGCGTGACTGCAGTAGTTATCAACCCTTTGGCTGACACTTACTGCCTCATCCCAAGTTGATGCTGCTTTCCAGACTTCACTGTCCAATGCGTCCTCTTTGAAATTCTATGACCAATTCATGAATTTTGCTCTCAATGCAAGTTTTCCTCAACTTTCCCACTCTTCTTAAATGTATTTTGAGTTTTGATCTAAAAAATGAAGTATTTGGCCCTATTTATAGGCGTCCAAACCTTCTCCAAATTCGAAACCTCCTACTTGGCTGCATGTCCAAGTGTTTCCTCCTCACACTATCAACACATCTTTTTTATCAACACAATCTAAGTGTCTTCCTCCTATGTAGACAATGCATGATCCTCAAATTGCATGTCCTCAGATGCAACCACCTCAAATTCTTAAGGCTTAAGATTTCCTCCCAAGAAGACACATTTTTTGATGACTTCCTTTAGGTGATCACATCCTTTATATGCGTCCAACTCTTGGGTGTTCAACGCATAGTCCACAAACAACGCATAGCCTATAATCAACGCATAACAAGCCAATTCTTAGCCATCACAATCTAACTTCACCATCGCAATCCAACTTAGCCATTGCAAGAGCTAGCCATCACCAATGCATATGGTGACCGCCCATCCTTGACGAATAGCTCACTAGGTAGCATCGCACGGCTTATTTGGCATGGGCACATGGTGCTGGCCACTGACGTATGGGCGTGCTGCATAGGCTGGCCGCTCGATGCATGGGCATGCTGCATAGGCTAGCCACTCGACGCATGGGCGTGAGGCATAAGCTGACCATTGCTCGCTCGCTCGGTCGCATGGCCGTGCTTGGCCGCATGGGCTGTGCGCTTGGTTGCATGGCATGGGTGTTCGATGCACGACCACTCGGCAGGGCTCTTCGACGTATGGTCGTTCGGTCAGGGAGCTTCCTGCACAAGCATGGCCGCTCGATGCATGGCAGAGGCGTCTGGCCGAGGCTACTCGATGCATTGGGCAGGGGCGTCATGCCGAGGTTGCTCGACGCATGGCAGGGGCGCTCGCTTGGCCACTCGACGCATTGGATAAGGGCGCTGTACATTGACCGCTTGACGCATGGGCTGCCTTCAAAAGCATGCCTTGCCTACTCTTGTGCCTTCCAACGCGTCACCTCCATTTTTCTCCCTTTAGCTGCATGCCCTCACCAACAACCCTTCCAATGCATCAACACACAAAATTCTATACTTTGCCAAATTTCCAAATTTTTCCCCAAAAGTCAAACTTCCAAATTTCCTCTTTTCTTCTAATTTTCCACCATTTTCAATACCATTCCATACTAGTTTCCACATTAACCTACTCACCACACTAGTCTTAGTAGGGAATGTACCCAAGTAGAGAAATTAGGATTCGGGGTTCACATTATTATTATTTTTATATTTTTTTTCATCAATGCAAGTCTAAGGACTTTGTGGTAATCAATTTCTTCTAAACAATCATTCACCACAATTTAGGATAACGCAATTAATACATAAAAGTAAAGAAATTAGACAAAGCACGTAAATTTACGCAAGTGAATTAAATGAGAAGTAATTTCACAAAGCAATAAAATCAAGTTTAAGGAAGCAATAAATGACGAAATTCATAAAGCATTAAAGAAGGTAATTAAGAAAGCAATTAAACATAGAATTTAGAGATATGGATCGGAAGACATTTTTCCCATGATGAATGCAATCCACACCTCTGCAGGCTGTCATGCTTGCCTGCACAATGTCGTTAAGGACATTGCTCCTTCCCGTGAGATCACGGAGCTTCGGAATTACTTGGCAGCATTCCCGGTGTTCTATTGCGTAGTTTGGCTGCCAGTTGCCCAACTTGGATCTCCAAGTTTCTGATTGAAGACGCCTGAAATTGCATTACAGTACCGTTTTTCTCAATATATTGCTTGAGCAGGGACTCTAATGAATTTCCAGAGGTGTTTGAGGAAGATGGTTGGTTTTACGATTGTCTCTGATGACCTTGATTCTGGTTTTGGTGAAAAGGTAGAGGGTTTCCTCGATTCCCGGAGTTGCTGTTCTAATTGTCACTTGGCCCACCTTGGTTATGATTTCCTCCCCAATTGAACTTAGGGTGATTCCTTCAACTAGGATTATAAGTGTTGTTGTACGGATTATTCTGGATAGCACACATTTACTGTGGGTTTGATGGGCACATTTCTACCGCATGGCCCCCTCCACATTGGACGCAACTTATTGTGGCCACTTGTGCCAGTGCATTGGATTGCGCTGGTCCTTGGGAGATGGCACCTTGATTAAATGCCATCGATTGTAGAAGGGTGGTCACCGCGGCGATCTGTGCGGCCAAAGTTGTCATTGTATCCGCAGGTACAATGGTATTATCATTTCTTCTTCTCTCAAATCGTCTTCCTCCGTACCCGTCATCTACCTAGTCAGCCATGTTCTACGAGATGCGGTCAAGAATGACCTTGGCTTCTGTGTATGTTTTATCCATAAAACCTTCTGCTGCGGAGGCATCAGCAACAACTTGCGATGATCTGTTCAGGCCGTTGTAAAATGTTTCCATCAGAACGCAATCGGGTATACCGATATGCGAATTCACCAATCTTTTGAATCGCACCCAGGCGGTGCTTAGGGTCTCATTTTCCATTTGCTCAAAGTTCAACACATCCGTTTGTCTTCTTGCGTTGACTGCTGGAGGGAAGAACTTCTTCATAATCTGTTCCACCAACTGGTCCCAAGACGCTATTTTGTTTGGCTCCAATGAATGAGCCCACCTCTTAGCCTCATCCCTCAAGGTGTATGGGAAGAGGTAAAGTCTGATACCTTCTGGGGTTACGCTAGGGATAGAGAAGGTACTGCACATCTCGACAAAACTAGTCAAATGGGCATGCGGGTCCTCACCTTGTAGACCTCCAAACTACCCTGTGTTTTGTACCATTTGGAGCATGACCGATTTTATCTCGAAATGTGCGTTCTTCTCAACTATTGGACGTGAAATTCTAGGCAAGAAGTCATAGAGATTGGGCGTCGCATAGTTCCTCATTGGGATATTGCAGTTAGCAGTAAGAAAAACGGGGTCTTATGCTGGCCGGTTTACCCCTTGATTTACATCGGGTACCTCATTATTATTGTTGTTTTCTACCATATTGACTCTCCTTCGCCTTGCTCTGTTCTGGCGTGCCCTTGCGCGAAAAGTATGCTCGATCTCTGGGTCAGCTTTGAATTCTGGATCGATTCCAGTATTTATAAACCGTCAGATTGCTCTTCGCGATAAACAACCAGTACAAAGAGATATGTCCTGCAAAATACCACAAAAGTACTCAACACTAACCGTTACAAATCCCGACAATCCGACCTAATCCACATGACTAAGTATGCAATACCCAAGCACTCTTACTAAGTGTTGCAATGAAAGTAAATATGCTAAGCAAAGAAGATGGAGATGGAGTTGAAGGAAATAGAGAAGTGCAATGAAAACAGATTGTATTAATTCCTTAATTCCAAATGTCATACAATACAATATAGGAAAAGAAAGGAAAAAGAAATGACCGATTGGAAGCAAAACTTTTCTTCCAGCGAATGTGCATCAAGGCTACCGATCGTGCCATGGATGGGCGGAGGAACTGATTCTCTCGAGATCTAGCTCCGGTCGAAGGCTCCGGTCGTCACTCGGAATGGATGAAGGAGGTGAAGAAATCTCAAGCATCTTCTCACGCATTTTGTCTGGATTGCGGGGAAAATCCCCGGACACAAGGATCATCTCCGGATAACTTTGAATTTTGCTCATCGGCTTCTATTTATAGAGTTTGAATCGCTGACAGCATTAATTAGACTGCTCTAAGTCTGACGTTTGGCACGTTAGTCCTTTCTGAACCTCTGCCACCAATGACGCGATAGGTGAAATGTCAACATCAGCTTTGGATTTTCTTGAGGTAGATGCGTTGATGCGTTCATTCCACTTACCTTGCGTTAATCCCATTAGAATGCGTTGTCGCGTAGCTGCAACCATTCAATGGCCACATTCGCTTAATACCGCAACTCTACATGATGACCGCAATCGCTTGACGAGCGAAACTCCCATGCGATGGATGCATATGGCTGATTAACGCAACACCTATGCGTTGATCAATGTGTTTGCCTTTGCGATGGAGTGTTTCTCTACATGTGATCGTCTATGCGGTGGTACAGTTTTCCGCATTGTGTTCATTTCCTGCGTTAGCTACAAAAATAGAACATTGAATGCAAAATAATGCAAAATAATGGGTTAGCTGAGATTCATCATGCTGATCGACGCAAACTCTTTTTCTCATGAATTCCTAGCACAATAGTCGCATATTCTGCTTAACAATCTTCATGATTCTAAGTAAAAGGCCTAAGATGACATGCATTTCTGTATGTCATCACTTACCTGTAGTTGGATGTCTGCATGACATACGTGGGGGCAAGCCAAAACGAAACTAAATCACCAGGATTAACGCATAAATAAATGATCGCAAACTCCATTGCCAAATAGGTATGAGTTTAGTCTGAGAAAGAGTGCATTGCTCGTAGTTAGATGTCCGCATGACACCCGTGCGGGCAAGCCAAAACGAAGGCAAGGCACTTGGATCAGTGCAAAGTCAGAAAAAAAAATATATCAATGAAGAAAATTTTTATGCAAGGATAAAATCATTTGACACCTCGGTAAAAAATTTTCTTTTTGAAATAAATCATGCGATGTTCAAGAATTTAGTAAAGTTCTTTTGAAAGGTAAGCTTGCAGTCCCTAGGTCTTAGAAATATTTTAAGAAGAGACTGGAATAAAACTTAAGGAAATCCTGGTATATAGGATTTGAACGAAGCATTCGTGAGAAATCTGGGAAAAGAACTTTACGGTTGAGAAATCTAGGAAAAGAACTTTGCGGTTGACTTACTAAAGGAATCTTTAGCTTATTCTTGAGGACAAGCATTGTTTAAATTTAGGGGTGTGATAACAGGCAGAAATGCACGTTATCATAGTGCTAAGTTCTTAAACAATGTTGGATTGCGTTGATGAAATATGTTAATTTGCGTCCATTAAGCATCGATTTCATAATATTGCGGTCGCATGCGTTCATCGCATTAGAACAATTGATTTTTGTATTTTTATGCAGAATATCCATTGACACGATGCAAGAATTGCAATCATAGGACATCACTAGTCGAGTGCAACTTCACCGCAAGGCTTTGCGATGATTGTGTTCACAAGCATTCGCCCAAGAATGATCACCGCAACTTGGTCAACGCAACATGGTGGGCGCATCTGGGTGAAAGGCTAATCAATTGTGATGGGACAGAAAGCTGATGACAGTCGAATCCGAATTAGGTTGATGGCCGATAACGGTCATTAAGTACATTCAGCTTTTCGGTGACAATTATTCAACGCATCAGTTAGGAATTAAAGCTGTCCCATTTGTACAACCATGAGAGAGACGCTACCTTTCACCATGCACGCTCTATAAATACCAAGAGAATTCTTCAGGAAGGGGGTTGATGAATTAACCAGTTCAGCTATTCTTTGTTCCACGAGTTTGCACGCCCTTGTTCTTAGTTTTCTTTCATTTGAAGGTGGAGAAAGAGAAGAGTGGTGATGCCAGAGATCGCTCAGTGAAACTCGAGAGAGAACCTTGGGGCATAGAAGTAGAGAGCGGGCCGACTCTCGCGAGAGCGAGATTATCTTTTGAGCACGAGTGAAAAAACAGTGTAAACGCCTGGGCAGTAAGAGATTGCTACCAAGCTCGTTATTCTATACTTGCATTGTTATTTTGTACTTCATCTTCATATTTATACAATGGAAGTCCTATTTCTACATCTAATCACTCTCTTAATACGCATGAGTAGCTAAACTAGTCGAATGGGTTGAGGAGAACTAAGCTAACATGACCTATGAAGTTCATTGCTTGCGATTGTCTTGTTTTATGCTGTGCAAAACACCCTTTAGAGTTACTCGAGAGAAAGTCTAAAGAAAGAACCTAATGACTCGAGAGAGCTAGGTTAGAATTTGGACTCGAGAGAGCAAGATTAGAACTGCATAAACAAGAGATAGGGACTTAGAGATAACCTCTGTTTGTCAATCTGCATCGCATGCATCATAGAGATGGGAATGATATTATGTGGTCGTCTTATTTGTGTGTGTGCCATTTCGTCATCGCATAAATAAGAATAGAGGCTTATGTGTAGGTCTTATAGACTTAGCGCATATATCACATGCGTTTTAACCTTAGAAGCCGTGGCATTCGTACCGAGAGGTGGTTTATTGTTGTATGCATGTTGCATGATCACATAGCATGAACGCATCCTAGGAAGTGTTAGCCAAAACTTTTCTCAACCCATTCACCACATACTCATTGCATCTTCCGTTTACCAACTCTTTTCAAACTCCGCCGCATTTATTTATTTTTCTTCAATGCAAACAACAAACCCAACAATTTATTTATTTATTTGGTTACCGCAAAGTTCTTCACAAAAATTACCAATGCAGTCTGTTTTCACAAGTCCATATGTTCGACCCTGGACTTACCAGGAAACTCAGAGGAATTTACACTTGGATTCTGCTGGGGAAATTTGAGTGCACAATGCAATTCCATCAATGCATATCATCCACATTTCCACTTCATAAAAATAAGAATCATTCATGAGCACTTATTTTCTCTAACTTATGATTGTTTTCATAAGGCATATTGAATTCCATATCCTGCCGCGCCGTCTGCAACGTGTCAGGGTTCATTGAATCTTCAACAAAGTTTTCCTGTCGGCCACCAACACAACTTGTGATGTGACAACCATCGCCCATGCCATGTTATGCCTCAACGCTTTGTAGCTTATGTGATCTTCTTTCCTTTTTGTCTCTGGTAATTCTTGCTTGATCGCATCAGTGGGTATGCAACATGCAATTGCACGTTCATCAGACTATTGAAGGATATTATGCGTTAAAATATGTGATCGCATGCTTCACTTTTTGTATAGATTTATTGGTAAAAATTATCTAAATTTCATGCCTTTATCTTATTATTTTAAATGAAAGAGGTACAATAACTTTTATTTCTACAAGTTATCATACCTCCAAATTTAAAATAATGCTTGTCCTCAAGCATATACTTAAGACTTCTTATGATTTTGATTGCCTTCAAAAATTGCCCAGACCTCTCAGAGTGCCTCACCCAGTTTGCTAGACAAGAATTTTTTTTTAGTTTTATTTCTTCTTCCTATAAATTTACTTCTAGCCGTGAGAAGCTGCAAGCTTATTCATCAAAAACCCTTTACCCATTTTTAAGACTATCTCATATTTCTGAAAATGAATATTTGGAACAAGATAAAAAGATTTTCTTCTTGCTATTTCTTGTTGTTATTTTGTGTTGATCAAAGCATTTAATCTTCGTTTTTTCTTGCCCCCATGAGTGTCATGCGGACATCCAACTACGAGCTAATCACTTTTTTCAAACTAAACTCGTGCCGTCTTTTTGAGGCAATGGAGTTGCGATCACTTATTCTTTGCATTGATCACGATTCTTGCCTTCATTTTGGCCTGCCCCCACGGGTGTCATACGAACATCCAATTATGAGCAAGTTTCGATCTCAACAACTCTCTCTCTCTCTGTCTCTGTCTCTTTTTTACTCTAAAGTACTTGAGGAGAATAAATATTCTTTTGAAAAACGTTCAAGTTTTCAAACCTTTTGCGCCCCTATATTTAAAAGGTATCAAGGCTCTTAGAAAGAAATATGTGATGGTATTAGAAAGTTATTGCAAATAACGTTTATTGAAAAGCTTGCATGCTTGCTGAATCATAGAAGTAACTCTAAAGGAAAAATAATCTTAAAACTTAATACTAATCAGTCTAGGCATTAGTGTTAACGCTACAAATTTGTGGTTGAGACACGCGTGCTACACTGCCAGTGTTGCAATGTTGCGGCAACTGCTATATATATTAGAATTTCATCCAAAATGTAGTTCATAACGCCGTTTTCAATTTTTAGCTCCATTTTTCCTTCTATTTTCCTCTGATTCCTATAATAATTTTCCACTTTTAGCATTATTGAAGGAGATTACTGCATTTAGAGCATGAATTGAGGCTAATAGTTAAGAAATTAGCATCGGATTGTAGTTTATTTCCATTCCTACTTGATTCTTGAGATTTCATTGTATTTTGCTGAGGATTGTTTTGGTTTATTGACATATTATCTTGTATTCATTCTTCAATCTATCTTTCATGGATAATATGAAAAATTAAGCTTTGATGGTTTGATTGATTGCTTTGATTGGCCCTAATTTATAATCATTAGGTAGTTAATCACCTAGAGGCAAAGGCTAATTAAGTTTGTGAAGTTAAATTGGGATCCCATTTAATAAGCATTACTTTCTATTCTAAATTGATCTCACTCAAATAATTGATTAGACAATGAAAAACGATTATTTGGCTTAGTGTTTCCCTTAATCTTAATGCTTGTTGATTTATTGATTAGTGGAGGATTCTCACTAATTCTTTGAATTAACTCGTTCTTAAGGACAACCGGTTAGGATTCTAATCGAATAAGCTAAGTTTTAATTGGAAATTCTCGCATTGATCTTTTGAATAAATCCATGCTAGAATCGAAAGGGAATGGAATAAAGGAAGTCAACCTAACCTAGGTGTTTTGTTCGATTGATTGTTTTTACACAAAATTCACTCAATTCACTTGCACACATTTAACTTTCATGCAAATATATAGATCATCTTCACAAACCCCCTTCATTTCTTCCTATGAATTTCTAAATTGAGAATTCTAAACTGGCTCTCTGTAGATCGATCGTGGACTTTCCATTTGTACTACTGGTTAGTATAAGTTTCTGATTCAGAGATTTATAATTTTATTTGGTCATCAAGGGTTTATAATCGACGGTAAATCTTAAGCTTCGACCAAATTTGGTGCCGTTGCCGGGGAGCCAAATTGATTTCTTAATTTTCGAGGCTTATAGTGCCTTTCTTGTGAATCAATTTTCTCTTTTGATGCATGACTGATACTCTCGAAGGCTTTAGATTATTTTATTCTACAAAAAATTATCACGAAAAGTAGAGAATCAGAAGAGAAATGAGATAGCAAGCTGCGCTTGACAGGTAATTTCTAATTTAAGTCTAAATTAATTCACTTACTTCTTTCCTTATCTGGTCTACCACGTGAAGATCCACACATACACTTAAAGGAATTTTATGTGGTGTGCGATGACATGAGACCAAACGGGGTGACTAAGAAACAAGTTAATATGAGGGTATTCCCCTTCTCGTTAAAGGAAGATGCCAACGAGTTGCTCTACATCCTTCCACCAGCAAGTATCACATCCCGGGAGGAGTTGTAGAGGAAGTGTTGGAAAAGTTCTTCCCAGCATCTCGGACTGTCGGTATCAGAAAGAAGATGTACAGTATTTTTCAGTTCAATGGGGAGACATTTCACGAGTATTGGGAACGATTCAAGAAAACCTGTACGAAGTTCCCCCACCATCAGATCTCAGACCAGCTATTGATTTAGTACTTTTATGAAGGGCTGATGCAGACTGACAAGAGCAGCATAGATGCAGCTGTAGGAGAAACCTTAGTCAACTAAACCCCTACCGAGGCAATGAAACTGATAGCAACCATGGTGGCTAACTGTCAACAGTTTGACACAAGGGCTTCAGTTAGCGTAAAATTAGCCAATGATGTAAGTGAACTACGGAAAGATATATCTGACTTGGTTTCTATTGTGTAGCAGTTAGCAAAGGCGAAAAAGAGCCAGATTGCTGTTGTTTGCCAAGTGTGCCGTGGAATGAGACACATAACTGATGCAAGCATTGATGCATGAGCTAGGTAAGGCAAGCGTTGGCACAAGGGCATGTGTTGAATATATGTTATGCTTAGAAGCAAAAGCCACAACAAGGTGAAATAGAGTTTGGTTTTAGACTAAGTAATGGCAAGTTGAATGAATGGAGGAAGTTGGACACATAGAGTGTGAGGCAACCATGCACCCAACCTATGTGTTGGTTGAAGAACCATGAAGCTAAGCATTGGAAGAAGAGTGCGGCCATTGGACTATGTGTTGGTCTTGAAAGGTAAGGTAGACACAAGGTGGGTCGTGGCAAAGGCTATGATTCCAAGTGATGCCAAGTGAGAATAGGCATTCAAAGAAGCTATGCGTTGACAAGAGGGATGCATTCAAAAGATGTTATGGATCCAAGAGGGGAGGTGTGCATTCAGATTGAGCATTCTTGGATGTTAAGGAACAAAATGACAGCAAGATAAGCTAGATGGCTCAACCAAGTGAAATCTTATCCAAACAAAGTAGGAGGTGGACGCATACATGTATAGGACAAAGATGGAGAAGACACCTCAAAGTAGAAGGTGGTAGGGAAGTAGGTGGTGGCAAAGTAAGTAGAAGACACTCCAACCGTTTAGAAGAGTGAGGTGTCATGAGTTGAGAGCATTAAGGGATGATGAGGATGGTCTCCTAAATGCCTATAAATAGCACCCCAAGGCTTCACTTCAGCTCATAACACAAATTCTCTTCAAGAAAATGCTAGGAAGAGTGATGGAGGGCAAGTTTGGAGAAAGCCTTGTGTTGATCATGAAGAGTATGCATTGATAGCAACACCATGTGTTGATCAAGAAGGCAGAAGGTGCAGATGTTGTTCGGGCGTTGACGGAAGACTATAACCCAAGTTTAAACGAGAAGCTCTTCCAAACTACTCGTGCAAATAAGATGATTCTTGAACCAAAATCTTAGAAATTGAGTTTAGTTTATGTGTAAGAGCTGCTGTGAGGAAATTTTAAGTTAAATGCTGTCAAAATTGAAGGAAACTGAGAGGTATTCATAGAATCGGGACAACCAGGAAAGGTAGGGGAATCTGGAGATTCTGGGCTCTGACGTTGTAATTTGAAGCCCAACATTTTGAATAGGTTTGTAGAAGAAAATTTCTTGAGAAAAGGTATGGAAATTAAGTTAATAAACGAGTAGGTTGAATCAAGAAATCTTGAACAAGCAAGCAACTTGAAAGGCTAGATGGTGAAGATGTTACCACATAGCCTACATGAAGACTAGGAACTTGGCTAAGTACTCAATGCCTACTAGTGTTTGGCAATGGAAGGATTGACATCAAAAGAGGGGTACCTTAAAAGCATTGCCAAAGAATTTGAGTGACTATTTTAGAAAAGCTTTAGAAATTATGTTTTTATGCTTTGAGTTATTTGAAACTTTTATTTGAATGTTTTAAGTTATTGTTTTAGAAAGTATGTTTCAAAACCATTATATCTAGTACCAAGTTGAGAGCTTTGCATGCACTATGACGAATGCTATGTGTTGAGTGCGTTGAGTTGGTTCCACCTCAGTAAATGAAGGTGTGAGTATGATTCCACCTCATTATTTGGGAGTATGGAGTTGATCTACCCTAGGGAAGCTTGGGTACAGGTATGCTACATTTTTGAAAGGTTTTATTAAAGACGAAGTTTATGGTTGGGGAATCGAGCAATAGGGTCTTTCTCAACTAAGGACCACACCAACAATATTCCAGAAATGTTATACATGAATGTTGTTTGGCCAGTTTTTAGTTTAGTTTTAGTTTACTGGGTTTCTAGTCCAAGCATGAAAGTTATGTTTTAAGTAAAGTCACTCATTGGACTTCTTGAAGCTCATTCTTTTCTTTCATGTTTTCTTCCCAGGTAGCAAATGATGGAGTTCCAGGGTGCTGCTAAGGTCAAGGTCTCCCATGCCACAACGACACTTCCAGATTTAAATTGTTGTTGTAAATAGTTGTAGCTAAGAGTCTAGAGATTGTATAAATGTTATATTGTTTGTAATAAAATAAGTTTAGCCAAACAATTGTTGCTTATTTACTTTGCTTAAAGTTTAATGAGCAAAACAGGTTCAGATGGGCAGTAGGTATCATAAAAGAGTGGTATCTGCCATCCTCACTCCTCCTTCCTTGCTCGAGAGGTGAGCTTGGGAGGGGATGTGACAAAAGCACTTTTTCAAATTCTACAACAAAAACACTCAAGATAAGAAAAAGGGAGTACCAGAATCCTCTAACCCTCTTCCTCCATTAAATTCTTATGTGCCTAAAGCACCTTTTCTTCTAAGCTTGCAAGACCGAAGAAGCCCATGGGAGAAAAGGATAAAGAGCTACTGTAGACATTCAGGAAGGTGGCGATCAACATACCTCTTCTTGATGTTGTGAAGAAAATTCCCAAACATGCCAAGTTTCTCAATGAATTGTGCATGAAGAAGGGGCAAACAAAAGAGAAGGAGAGGATGGTTGTAAGTCAATCCATGCCTGCGATCATTCAGAAGAACATGCTCAAAAAACAAAAGGATCTAGGTATGTTCTCCCTACCTTTGACTATTGGAAAGAAAAAAATTGAAAGAGCTATGTTACATCTCGATGCATCCATAAATGTTTTGCCATACTGCATTTACCAAGAACTAAAATTAAAAGACTTGACTGAAACTGGTGTTGTAATTCAATTAGCTGATAGGTCTTTCTTTCATCCATTAGAATTCATATAAGATGTCCAGTGTAAGTTAATGATCTTCTTTTCCCTTCTGATTTGATTTACTCAATCATTTGATTCTTATCAATGAAACTTTGGTAACGCATTCTTTCAAGTAATGAAACGAATAAAATTTTAGATTTCTTCAAATTTTCTAACAAAATTTTGATACCAATTTTTTCATAAGGAAAATTATTTTCCTTTTAATTTCATAAAAAACAAATTGAATACTTAGCTTTTTAGATTTATTTAGAATCTTAAAACTTTTAGAAACGCCATATCTACTCACTGTTCTTTCTTATCCCAATAGGATAACCTTGGGTCTAAGAACAACCATCTTGTTAGAGTAACACGTCTAGACAAAGAGGATAAAAAAGGGTCTAGTGTTAGCAAAAGCATTGCTTGCATAAAAAGAAATAAACTAATAAAGCAAGCTTTCAAAATTAACATAACTTTCACTAACACGTGTGTATGTGCATGGATAGAGGTGAAAATAGCTACCTTCATTGTTCTGTTAGGGCCCGCAAGAATGGAGCGATAGATTCCTAGCGGTGTGAGTGTGAAAGCTAACCATCTAGGTAAAAGAAATGTTAATTACATTTTATGTGTATGTCTTAAAAAGGCACTCGTGTCTTAAAATTACCTCACTCCAATGCAAGTTAGGTATATCATAAATCGATAACAGGGCTAGTATAGGGTTAAAAGGAATTGACAGTTGATGTCACCTTTCTACTAGTTTTGACCTTTAAATAAACTAAAACCTAGTTCGCATTACCACATTACCCTTCAAAAGGATCCATTCAACACACTTAAGCAATCTCGAAGCATCGCAACGCTCCCTACAATACTAAGCTCAATGCTACCTTGACGCTGAAGGATAGAATGCACCTATTTGATGCAAAACAATGTAGCGTCACAATGCTTCACCCGCCATCACGACACTCTGGAAGTTTACGAAAAAATAAAATCGTGTGTGCACTTACAAAATGCAGCGTTGGACTCCTTATTCGCAACGTCGCAATGTTGTGATCCTCTTCAGAACAAAAAAGCTTAAGTTTGAGAATTCACCAAGAGGAGAACGAGAAAATTCATTTTATTTTGTTGATAGAGAGAGCTTAGATCTAAATTAGAGAGAAAATTTCATGAATTTATTCTGGTATTGAGATTTTTCTTGCAATTTCACAAGTCTTCATTGTGAAATTATTCATGGATTGCATTAATTTTTCAAGGATTTCTTTCAAGACTTCTCAATTCTACAACTAGGTCATTGTATTTTGTGGGAAATCTTAAATATAGGTTTAATTTCATGAGTTCTTTTTGTCACACCCCACCCCAAGCCCACCTCCTGAGCCCAAGGAGAGGCATGAGGGACTGTAGATACTATCCTTTTGTGAAACCTACTGCCCATCTCTACCTTACTACACTCAGTAAACTCTAAGTCAAGAAAATAAACAACAATTGATTGAGTAGGCCCATTTTATTACAACACTATAATGTTTATACAACTCAAAGACCTAGCTACAAAGTTTACATGAACAACTCTAAAACCCCAAAAGTGTAACTGTTGCTTGTGGCAGACCTTGATCTATGCAGCACCCTGAAACTCCTCACCTTTCGCTACCTGATACGAAAGCATGAAATAAAAGAATGAGCTTCACAAAGCTCAGTGAGTGTTTAGCAACTTCTAAAGTTTATTTTAATTGATAATACCAAGCATATCATAAATACGAGGTTAATACTCAAACTCAACTTTGAATGAGTCTGATTTCTACCTACACATATGGTAGATAGTTAACATTTCACATCTATAAACATGCATTAACGTATGTGCACATAGTCTTCCCTTTCATGGGCTCAGAAGCTAGGCCTGTCGGCCCTCTAGCTATCCCATGCAAGGTTCCTCCTACAGGCTGAGGAACTAGACTTCTCAGTCCCCTGATCATCCTGCGAGGTTCCACTCGAGGTTTAGGAACTAGGTCTATTGACCCCCAAACCATCCCGATCACATAATCTCATTCTCATGCTAATTACTCATTCATAACATATGCATTTACACTTTTACTCTAAAAGATATGCTTTAATACTTAAAGGTATTAACCATTCACCTTGGTAAGGTAGGAATCATTCTCTCTAGAAATTCCTTAGTCTTATCGGGCTCCTCTTTTGAACCCTAAATTCTAGATTCAACTTAAAGCTCAGATTACTCATAGTTCCAAGCCTTATCTTGATATATTTTCTTCTATAAAGATGCTCTAAAATGTCTTACAAAGCTTATCGTAAAATATTTGCTCGGAACTTCTTGTGGTTTGGCTAAATCATCAAAACATCAAGACTGCCCAAGCTTACCCGATAGCTCGACCCTTCTGTCTGTTCTTCACTCTCCAGCCCGATTCCTTTGAGCTTCTTCTCCAATAGCCCAACCCTGAAACCTAGACTCTTAGAGCTTTCAGGTCACTTTAAAATCACTCAAAACGCACGGGTATTCTTGGAGAAATCCTCATCTAAATTCAATGTTACTTTCGGACTTCACTGTCCGACAGCATCTCCTTCTCTCGAAACTTCATGACTGATGCATGCCCTTCATGATCAACGCATGGTCTCCTTCAAATCTACTTTCTAACACTCTTCCTTACGTTGTTTGAAGAGGATTTGGCTTATGATTTGAAGAGACATCTTGTGATGGTATTTATGAGTTAAAAGAAATGATCCTTCTCATCTTTACTAAGTCTCAATGCAAGACACCTCCTACTCTTGAAGTGTTTGCACCATGTTTTGCCACCACCTACTTCCTTGCCATTCACCTACTCTCATGTCACACACTTACTTCAGTTGTCTTCCTCATACATAAGACTAACTCAAGTCTAACCACCTCTTGGTACAACCATTTTTCCGAGTGACAGCCTTGCGTAATACAAGCCTCAGCACTGCTCCATCGATTAGTCTATCGTGCAGCTCCTGCACATCATCGCTTAGCTCCATCATCTAATGAATCTCTCGCTGTAATCATCTACTGCCTGCGTCCATCACATAGTACCAACGCTGATCGTGTAGCTCAATCATTTAGTAACCTCTCGCTCTCAACGATCTCGTGCATAGCCTATCGCTTAGCTGCTGCACCCATCGTTTAGATCCATCGTGTAGTAGATGCCCTATCGTCTAGCACATCCGCCTATCATCTAACGCGTCTCCTTATTGTGCAATGCCATCGCCTAGCCTTTACGTCTATCACGCACGCCTATCGTCTAGTGCTTGGCCTATCGTGTAGCGCTCACGCTCATCGTGTAGTGCCATCGTGTAGTCTATCGCTTAGCGCCAACGCATCGTCTGGCGTCTAAGCTCATCGTCCAGCGTCTGCTCAACGCTTAACAGTATCGTGTAGTGCTATCGCATAGCGCTATTGTTTAGCTTTTACGCTTATCGACTAACGCTCACACTAATCGTGCAGTGTCATCACTTATCGTGTAGCTCCATCGTTTATCATCTCTCACGCATCATCAACGCCCACACATGGCTATACGGTCGTCTGTCCAGCGTCTTACGCTCAAGCTTCTCTCACTCTCTCCGCTCTCGCTCATGCAGCCTAAACGCATGAGCAACTCTTGACAACACTTCTTGCCAATGCTTCGGCCAACATGCGTCCAACCTCACGAACGCAGGGTTGCCTTTGCTTCAATGCTTAATCCATTTTAAGCCTTTACAAAATCAGCCTCATCTCATGCGTTAATGTTTCCTAACACCCAACGCATGGTTTCTTTTGACTTCATACTTAACAAAATTTTCACTAGTTAAGGCTTTATCTCAAAGCTACTCAAGGAAAATCTATTCAACACTTAGAAATTTTCCTTTTCGTCAACATAGGATTTAACTTACACTTAGTTAATTCCCTTAATCACCTGCTTAAGTAGGAAAATCGAAATCTGGGTTTCACACTTTTGTATTATTTATTGAATTTTCTGCATTCTTGAATGTTCTTAGGTTGGATTTCAATAGAAATTAATAGAAGATAATTCATGCTTTGATTCTATTGATTTCTTGTATGTAATTCTTGTTTGGCACTATTGCATAATGGTGAGATAGATTACAAAATTAAGTTTTCTTGTATTAATTCGGACTTTTTCCGAAACTGACTCTTGAATTTCTTAATTTAGATCATTCATACAATCGTACTTGAAATTTACTATAATGTGTTTCTTGAATGTCATAATCATAATAATCCTAGTTCTTAAATGAATATAAGGAAAGAACGTGATAAATGTTATATGGAAGTGTTTTTCACTTAGATTAGGGCTAATTGATATGATTCATGTTAATTGGCTATATAGGTCTTTAAGGGTCTTTCTTTAGTGGAATGATCGACAATTAATGAATGTTGATTAATTTAATTAAAGAGTATAATTAATTAATTAAGTATCACTAGAGCGTCAATCAATAGGTCAATAAGGTCTCCTCGTTATCTCAATGAAGATTAATGAAAATCAAATTAATTTTTTATTAATTTAAATTGTTTAAATTAATTCAAGAGAATTAACTATATAAGTTATAATTAATATATTGTATGTGATACATTATAGTATATATATATATATATATATAATCAATTAATTAATTATATGAGATATAATTAATATAATATATATGATACATTATAATTTAATGAGAGAAATAAATATTTGAATGTGATTCATATTAATTCTATGGGTTACATGAGAGATTATTAAACTATAGGTTATATTATATATGATATAATATAAACTATAGGTTGTATGTATGTGATATAACATATAATTTTATTAATATATAATAAAGTTAGTTATTATATATTTTTATTTAAATTTAAAAATAATAGTTATTTTATATTTATTTTTTAAATAATTAGGAGGAAGTTATTTTATAACTTTTTACCCATTTATCTCTCAGATCCCCATGTACATGAAGATGGGTTTTCACATTTTGACAGATTTTTTCACTCCATCTTCTTCCTCCAATGCCTAGGGTTTCGATAGTAGAAACACTATGAATAACTCTCTCTGCAATTCTCTCACAAAAAACTTTTCCTCCCTTTCCCGGAATTCATCCAATACTGAGCCCACAACTCTACACTGATTCCCATCATAGAGAATAACGAGGAAGTCCTCGTGGTGGTGTCATTTTTGTTCTTCCATTATTATGTTCGTGGAGGTGAGATCGGGAGCATCGTCATTTGTGAGACTAGAGGAGTGTTCGAGAAGTTTGCATATTCTACAAGGGCAAGTATAATTTATTTCTCTTCTCCTTTCTAGCATGATGAATATTGAGTATGTTTATCCTGTATTTTAATTCTTCTCTATATGTTCTTGTTGTATCTCAGATTGAAATTAAATCTGTACAATGTTCACATGCTTCCGCTTCGCATTCAATCCTTTCATTATCATATAGAATCATGTAATAAGGATGTCAAATGGATGGAGGTCGAGGAGAGACTCAATTTCCTTCTTCTTCTTTTATCATTTTAGCATTTTAGCTTAGGTTTTTGTTTTTGTTTTGGGTTGTAGTCATGGATTGGAGCTCTTCCCCTGTTCTTTCTTTGTATATGGAGAAGTTGAGGTAAGTGTTCTTGTTCTTAGGAGTAAACCTATGTAAATTTTTTGAGGATTGTTTTATATCAATCTCATATCGTTTTTATGCATCTTTGAATCAATTTAAAATCTTTTATGTATCTTTCTTGAATGGATTGATGCTCCTTACCTTGAATGTATGCCGTTGCTAAAGATATTAGGCTTGCACGATATCTTTGTTCTTCGTGTAGCTTAAATCAATAAGTAGAAAGTATAGAATCTTGTATGCTAGGGTTGGCCGGCTAATCTCAAATCTTAGAATGCATGATTTGATTAGGTTCAAAGAAGCTTGGTTAATTAGGTTTGGGCTTTCCGATTAATTAACTAAACAATACAAACCTAGGGCTTAATGCAAGTATAAATCGATTCTTCATGACTACACAAGATTCTGTAGGAATGATTTCATTTAGATTAGTTGGAGCTTCGCATGAGGTTTTAATTATTAATCAGGTCGCTTGCGTAGTTTGGTTCTATCTAATTGTCCACCGTTGTAGAGGCTAGTTAAGTCGAGTTAAGTAAGTTATTATGCAAAACATGATCGATTATGAAGTTAATAAAAATAGTCCAATAAAAGAAAATTACATAGGAAACTAATTTACTCCCAAGGCTAGAATCTCTGATCCTTAATTACATTTATCCAGTTTATCTTTACTTTTCTTACATACTTTATTCTTATCCCCACACTAGCCTCCCATATTAACTGCTATAACTATTAAATTAAATTAACGAAATAAATATTGTGCCTCCCTATAGATGGACCTAGACTTACCACTATTGATATGTTTTTGTAGTAATAGGAGTAGGATTAGTAATATAAATTTTCTTTTGATTTATAATCTGTTACGAGCGATGGTAAAAAGGCTAGATCGTCAAGGAGGATAGAGGAAGAAGATGGAAGATGGAGAAAGAAAAAAGTGAAAAAGAAAAGGAAAATTTTCTTTATTTATTAAAATGGTTGGCTAACAATGCCTTTCTCTCTGCATGTTTATGTTGCTTCGTTCAACCTTTCCTTCTAATGATCACGTGGCTTATAAGAATACGAATCTCGTGAAAGTTTGTCGTCCAAACCTCACATGTCAGCCCAAATGTAAATGGGAATTAGCAGAGACCTATATAGAGTTTCAGTTTGGGGCAATGGAGCATATGGTAAAATTTAAGGTTTCGTTCTGAAAAATTTCAAAAGTGTCTAGGAATAAGATTAATAGCAACTCACGTGATAATACTAGGTAATTGTAGAATAAAAAAGAAGGTCGAGTTATGTATACAGAGTAATTGCTCATATTCTTCAACAACTGCCTCCTAATTTTGGTCATGCATAATCTCCATATTTTATTATTATTTCATATTCTGTTTAACTACTTCTCAAGTTAGTCTCACCTTAATTAAATATTCATATTTTTCTACCAAATTTATATTTTAAATATCCATATATTATTAAATTTTATTTTATCTATATATTTTATTCAAATATTTGAATGATTTTTCATTACTATATACG
Source organism: Benincasa hispida (assembly GCF_027475165.1). NCBI lineage: Eukaryota > Viridiplantae > Streptophyta > Magnoliopsida > Cucurbitales > Cucurbitaceae > Benincasa > Benincasa hispida. The sequence goes on from NC_143488.1 coordinate 22,199,062, forward strand.
TATTCAATTTTATTCAAATCATTGAATTGTTTTCATAATTTTATACATACATTCTTAATAAATTAGTTGTACATTCTCATATTCTTAATAAATTAGTTTTATTTACTGTTTTTCTATTATTGTAACGATTTGGAAAAACAAAATATCACTTCGTAAAAGAATGGAAATAACTTTTGTTACTCACACGAAGTGTTTATTGATTTAGGTTTTGTTGTGGTTTCTTTAACAAGATACTATTTTTGGTGTGACTTTACAACAGATAAGACTCCTCTTTTATTGTCGATGGGATGAGAATTCTCACTACCATGATTTTAAAAATTTTGAGGTCCATATTCCATCAAATTTATTGTTCCAATAATCTGTGGAATATATCAAAGATAAATTTTTTTCCTTTGCTGATTAACTATATTTCGTTTGACAATGTACCAGATTTGTTTTGTCAATTCAAATATTGTTGAAGATAAAGATATTTTGTTGTTGATGTCAGTTTTATCAGAGTCCCCCAAATTGATGAAACTACAAATAGTAGTAATTGTAGAATAAAAAACATGGTCGAGTTATCTATATACGATAACTGTTGATATCCTTAACAACAATTTTCCTCCTAATTTTGTTCATGTAGTTAACATAATCTCCATATTTTATTATTATTTTAGATTTTGTTTAACTATTTTCGAATTAATCTCATCTTAATTAAATATCCAGAGGTTTCTACCACATTTATATTGTAAATATCCATATATTATTAAATTTTATTTTATCTATATATTTTATTCAAATCTTTGAATGTTTTTTCATTACTTTAAACGCGTTCAATTTTATTCAAATATTTGAATTGCTTTTCATAAACAAAATATCACTTCATAAAAAAAATGGTCATAACTTTTATTACTCACACAAAGTGTTCAGCGATTTAGGTTTTGTTGTGGTTTTTTTAACAAGCTAGTATTTTTGTTATACCTTTACAATGGATTAGACTCCTCTTTGATAGTCGATGGGATGAGAATTCTCACATCCATCATTTTCAAAATTTTGAGGTGTATATTCCATCAAATTCATCTTTCCAATATTTTTTGGCATATATTGAATGTAAAATTTTTCCCTCAGGTGAGTTAACTATATCTTGTTTAACAATGTACCAGATTGGTTCTGCCAATTTGAATATTATTAAGATTGTTGAAGATAAAGATATTTTGTGGTTGATGTCAGTTTTATCAGAGTTCCCCCAAATTGATTTATGTGTAGTAGTTGACCATGTCTCATCTCTTGCCTTGAGCATTAGAAATACACTGTATTTGAATAATAAATTAGCAAACATTGACCAATCTTCCCAATCTCCTTAGGGCAACATTGAAATCGTTGATTTCAAAGATTTAGATTCCTTTCATGCTTGTATTCCTACTAGAATAGGTTTACTTTTTAGGAACAAGTCTGTATTGAAAAAAACAATTTATTTCTTGTACACGTGCATTAGACACTTTCTCAGAATGCATGTTTAATGTGTGATAGTTGTCTAGGTAGAGTGTATTTGTTGTTTTCAAACGATTTTGAAACTCTCAGACATTTAGAATTCCATGTGGGGCTAGTCTGGACAATTGTCAATCATTATTTTCTAATTTTATTTATTTGTTTTGCTACTTTTAACATTTAAAAAAGTTTTTGCTATTTATCGAATGAAAAGTTAAATTTTTTTATTTATCTAGTTAGCCCTTTCATTTTTCAGTTTTTTAAAATAGTAAAGGTAGGGGTTGAGGCTTTGAAGGCATACATCCTAAAAGAGAAAGTCAAATCATTGAGTTATGAGTCAACAAGTCGAGTTCATAGAGTTTCACTGATGGAGAAATAATTGAACCAAGCTCATCGCTAGCACTTTGTAACCTCAAGGGCCACAACCATTTTGACACCACCAATATTGTAAATATTCCTAGTGTTAGATGATGAGTATTATAAATAGTCCCACAAAAACAACTTCAATGAGTAAGTAATTCTTTTTGTTGTTAATCAAACTAAATACCTCTTGTACTAACTTAAGCATCTGAGTGTACTCAACTCGACACCAAACTAGTGCTAGTATGCTTGCATAGGTTGACTTCAATGATGAATCCAGACCAGAGGAGTGAGCTAGAGGAGCGTTCAAGCCCACGTGCAGAATGCAAAAGATGTGGTAACAACCACATTGAGCACAATTGAACCATATTGGAACTAAAAAACAAAGAACCAAAAAAAAAAAAAAAACACCAAACAAAAGTTGTAACCACATACATTGTGAGTACAAAATATTCATAAACCCTATCTAGTACTATAGGAAAGTATCTCTCTCATTGTAATCATAGATGCTTTTAATAACCTTTTTAATATAAATCTACCTTCATAAATACTAGTGAATCTCACATTAACGTTAGTAGGTATCACTCTATTTTAAAAAGTATGTTAATGTGTCGCACAATAAATGAAGGGAATATGGAAAAATTTTCATACTTCCTTAATCCTAGAAAAATTTAAAATGTATGTTGACATGCCCATAAATTATTTTACGGAAATTGATTGTATGAAAATATTTAGTTTTTTTTTTTTTTTAAATAACGTGGACAAATAACAAATTTTGGTTATGTTCTAATATATTTTGGTGAATAAATATACAAAGGTTTACAATGGACAATTTGGAACTAGAGAACCAATCGAACTTTCAAAGAAAACTATCGAAACTCTCTGAACATCTTGGGAGTACATTTGCAGCTTGGCTGGAGGCTGGTCCTATAGATCTAAATTATTTAAAGATTATAGTCCCTTAACTCTCTTTAAATTTGGATGCTATCATGTAATTGAGCATCTCTCTAGCCCTTCACTCTTTGTACCTCTTGTTGATATGATCAGGCTGCCAAATCTAATTGGGATATTCTGGTACACCTACTGATCCACATTTTTAAATTTAAATTTATTAGACACAAAAATTGAGAATTCGAGGATGTATATCAGATGTTTTTTTTTTTTCAAGTTAGGTTCAAGGAATATATATTAACACAAATCTAGAAATTCATGAGATAAACTTTTGATCGTTATATAAATTTATGGCCCCTAACATGAAGTTTTCGATCCACCACTCTTTTAAAGAAGCTAAAATTTTAAATGACATCAACAAAAATTTTGATGTCTCAATTTTATAGAAATGTTGATGAAAAATATAAAAAAATGTCATATATACCCTTGGCCACATCCACATCACTATTATTGTTTTTTTAGTACAACAATTATGGGGTGAGGGACCGAGTCTCAAACCTCTTAGATCGGAGCGTATGTCAATACTACTGAACTATATTCACTTTGGCACATCAATATTATTTGGTACGTCCAAGATGGTAGGGTTTCTAATATTAATTTCCTTTCCAATGCCAAATCTCCATGAATAAAAACAACATAAAATATGACTATCAATAAAATTTGTGGTAGTTTATGCAATGCTTTGAATTCATGGGAAATGAATTTGGCAAACAATATATAATGGAAAGCAGCCTATAAATAGACATGCTTTATAATCACAAGGTGTCTCACCAATAGTTCCGAACTCTCAAGTGAATAACATACCTCCTCCTCCTTATTTTTTTCTTTATTTCCCCTCTTTGAGAAAGGAATAATGTCTTTTCAAATCTCAAATTTTCCTACTTCAATTATGAAAGCAAATGACATTCCTGATGCTAAGCGTTCTACTGCAAATTTTCATCCGAGCATTTGGACGGATCATTTCCTTTCATTTACCTTTGATGATGCATTGGTAAAACTAAATTTAAAATTGCCTTTATTGAATATTTTTTTTAATTAGTTGTCTTTTATTGTGTGTGTATAACTTTAATCCAATACTTTTGTATTTTCAATAATTTTAAATTTTTATTCTTTTAATTTCAGAAAGTGGATGATGGAACGAAAGAACAAGTTGGAAAGTTGAAAGAAGAAATACGGATGATGGTGCTTGTTTCAGTGGAAAACCTATTGGAGAAGCTAATGTTGGTTGATTCAATCCAACGATTAGGTGTATCTTATCATTTCGAAAATGAGATTGACCAACTCTTAGAACATTTATACGTGTCTTATTCCACTTTATCGAATAAAGATGGTGATGAAGATCTTCATACTATTGCTCTTCTATTTCGACTTCTCAGGCAACAAGGTTATAGGATTTCATGAGGTAAGTTATACACAAACAATTTTTTTTTTTTTGTTTTTAGTTTTTAAAAACTATGCTTTGTTTAAGCTACAAAATAAACATATACATATTCTTTTTCATTTATTGATTTCTTTTTTATGTTAGCTTCTTTATTGGAGTGTTTTAAAAAATCAAGCCACATTTCGAAAATTAAACAAAAAAGTGCACAGTTTCGTATTCTTATAAACCACGTGATCAAAACGTTGTAAGAAAACGTGCATAGTTTTGAAAAACTATAAAGAAAAAACTAATGCCCCTTTGGTATCCATTTTGGCCTTCTTTGGTAACCAACCATTTCGTTTTTTGTTTTGAAAATTAAGCCTATAGACACTACTTTCATCTCCAAATTTCTTTCTTTGTTATCTACTTTTTTACCCATAGTCTAAAATACCAAACCAAATTTTGAAAATAACGAACATAACTTTAAAAACTTTGTTTTTATTTTTAGACTTGGCTAAGAAATTAACCATTGTATTTAAGAAAGACACAACTGATTGTAAGAAATGGGGAGGAAATAATCTTGATTTTAAAAAATAAAATACAAAATAAATAAATAAATGGTTCCCAAACGAGACAATTGTGTTTTATTTTTTGTTTTGGAAGATTAAACTTATTTTCTTCTCATTTCTTACAATGATTTTCATCTTTCCTAGTACAATGGTTGAATTCTTAGTCAAATTTTAAAAAACAAAAACACATTTGTAAAACTACTTTTTTAGTTTTTCAAATTTTGGCTTGGTTTTTTAACCCATTTATAAAAGATAGATAAAAAATAAAAAAATTTGGAGATGAAAGTAGTATCTATAGGCTTAATTTTCAAAAACAAAAACAAAAAATAAAATGATTACCAAATGGGACTTAAACGATTATCAAAGGGAGTCTTAAGAAAAAATCAAAGTTATGAATAAAGAGTTTAGACATCAAAAAATTTAATTATAATTATAACCTTTTTAAGAACTAGTTATTAATTATTTTGAAGTTTAAATTGAAACAGATATATTCTCAAAATTCATGGACAACAGTGGAAAATTTAAAGAATCATTAGGTAATGATAAAAGAGGAATTTTGAGCCTATATGAAGCATCACATATGAGGGGACATATAGAATTTAAATGAAGGGAATATGGAAAAATTTAAATGAAGGGAATATGGAAAATTTTTCATAGTACCTGAAGTTACACAAATCCTCATTTTGCATATGAAGTTAACAATGCCTTGAATTTACTACCTGAAGCTCTTGAATACTCCAATAATCCTCATTTTACATCTGAAGTTAGCAATGCCTTGAAATTGCCTATTAGAAAAGGTGTTACAAGAATCAAGGCAAGATAGTATTTGGGAATATACGAACAAGATCCTTCCCACAATGAGACTTTGCTTACATTCTCAAGACTAGACTTCAATATATTACAAAAACTTCACCAAAAGGAGCTATGTGAAATGTGCAGGTACTCCTACTATTATAATATGCTTCCATTTTTGTATCAAGCAAGATAAATCTAACTGACTTTATTGGCATTATCCGTAGATAAGACAGTTATAACATGCTTCCATTTCAAAAACTAATTTATTAATCACAACTAAGTTCATATATGATTTGACTAAAAGGTATTATTAATCTATTATTAAAATTTTTTATTACTTGCATCTAATAATCAATGTTGATCGTATGATGATTATGTTGGAGTTAACATGCAAGAGGCGGAAGCAAATACAATCTTAAGCACTCTAATTCCATCAATTTTAACAATCTAGCAAGCATAATGAAATAGGATTTCATAAATTATATCTTTCTTGAACTCCCCAATTACTGAAATCCAGTTTAAATCTTCACACCAGAACTTTGTAGACCACAATTTTATCTTCCCTACTATTCTCTAGGAACTTAGATTAGATGGTGGAACCCAAAATGAGGTTGAATCGTGAAGGGATTTTGGAGAACTTTTCCAGATTTTGTGTCGATGGTCTAGAGAGAACATCTTCTCTTCCAACCTTCAATTGCATCACTTTTTCAGCAGATGTTTGTTTTGTTTTATTCTTCATTGACATGCAATTTCATTTTATAGGAGTTTGACACAAATCCCACTTAATTTGAATGGTAAAATGAGTGTTTAAAGTGGGAAAATCCCACTTAGGGTATTTTCCCATTTCAATTGAACTTTTTAATTTTAAATTTAAGATTGAATTTTTATTTTGAAATCAAAATTCAAAAAGATAAAATGTCAAAATAATAATATTAATTCAATAATTAATAATTAATAATTAATTTTAAACAACCTCTTTACATCCCAAAAGCAGTTAGGAGAGAATTTCATCTTTCACCTATGTTCTAAGTTATCTACCCGGTCTTACTTCTGAAATGAGAGGGTTATTGAGCTGGTGCTATAGGGTCCACCCTCACCTATGCAAATCTAAGGATATTCCCGAAAAAAACAAGAGTTCATAGTTAGTTCAGGATTAAATAAGATATCCAGCGTTATCCGTATATTATAGACCATTTTGGCTATCTACTCGAACTTGATCCACTCTTATGTCTCCACATAAAGTCCAGGTACGCATGTAATAACCATGAATTGTAGTTTATTGGATTTGATGCTATTTACATATTCTAAAATAGTTTTATTGAACAAAAGTTGAATAACATCTTTATTGCAAATAGATTATATATAATCTCACAAACAGTGAGTTTTGGGACATATAACACAACAGATTAATGACAGTGATTCATTGTCATCCAAATTAAATATGAAATAGTAGAAAGGATAAATATATGTCATCAAGATTTTGATTTTTACAGTGATCCATCGTTGTTTTAAGGAAAACTAAATACAAAGCAATAATCTTAATGCAAATAATAAATTACTATAGGTGGTGGAAAGAATTGAACGTCCCAACGAACTTTCCATTTGCGAGAGATAGAATTGTGAAGGAAAATATTGACTAAAGTCGCCATGACCACAATTATGGATGATATTTATGATGATTATGGAACATTTGAAGAACTCCAAGTCTTCACTTTAACAATCAACAGGTTACTTTCTTTACCCTCTGACTTGCTTCAAAATTCTTTTTCAATTTTATATGTATAGTCCATACATACTTGCAACAGAATTGAGTATGCTTTAATCAGTTATACAATGTCTTTAATTTTTTAGATGGGACATAAGCATGATTAATCTACTCCCGAAGTATATGAAAGTTTATTATACAACTATGCTCGATCTTTTCGAAGAGATTGAGAAAGAGATGACGAAGAATGGAACATCGTATCGTGCTAACTTTGCAAAGGAAGCGGTAATTAAATATTATCCTTCTCATAATTTCCTATTAATACCATTAATCTTGGTATCTTCATTTACATGTATAAGAAGTTTCAATTTTATTTGTGTGAATAGATGAAAAGGCAAGCTGAATCCTATTACAAAGAAGCTGAATGGCTGAACAAAAAGTATAAACCAAAATTTGAAGAATACATGGAAGTGGCTCTAGTTAGCTCAGGTTATGGACTACTTACAACTATTTCATTTGCTTGCATGGGTGACATTGCAACTAAAGAGGTATTTGATTGGCTTTCTGAGCCCCAAAATTCTTGAAGCCTCAACCATCATTGATAGACTAATGGATGATCTTGTCTCCTACGAGGTATGAGTCGCTCTCACTACTTCAAATAAGTCAATAATATCGCTTGATTTTTTTTCTTAGTATAACAATTACGGGTGTGGGGATTGAACCTCTGACCTCTAAAGACAAAAGTCATACTAATTTCCACCGAGCAAAACTCACTTTTGTAATATCACAGACTAAAGCATCAATCGATATCTCAAAATATATCTATCGATATATATGTAGTTCATGAAATTTGACATTGATAATGAAATTTAATATAATTGTTATACATATTAATAAAATAAAATAAATTATATAATCTATTAATCCTAATTAACGTGACTATAAATATTAACAAGATATATAAGACCTAGCTCAATACCATCTTGGTTCCTATACTTTGAATTTTGTTCAGTTTTATTCCTTATCCTTGTAATTGTCTAATTTTAGCCTTTATACTTTTAGTAAAAATTAAATTCAATCCCGGTACATTAGATAAATTTTAAATTTAGTCCTTGAAAATTATTTTTTTATCGAATTTAATTCAATAATAACTATAATTTTCATGTAAGAAAAAGACACTATGTAAGTATATTTTCAGATAGAGACTAACATTTTTGGGGAAAAAAAGGAGAAACAGGAAAGTAACTGGAAGGAGCAGTATTCACATTTATTAAAAGTATAGAGACAAAAATTGAACAATTGAAAGTGCATAAGCCAAAATGGAACAAAATTGAAAGTTTAATGATTAAATGATGTTATAACATAAAAAAATACCTTAATTATTATTTTAAATGATGTTTACAATTCTTAATAGAGTTGTTTTAATTTCAAATAAAGAAAAATCAACCAATTTATTTATAAATGTGGAAAAATGTCATTATTTATAAGTTATAAATCACGATAAACATCTATTAGTGTCTGATAAATGTCTAACGCAGTCTACTGCCCACTAGTAGATGTCTATCGTAATCCATCATTAATAGACAAAAACATTTTACTATACTTTTTTTCAATGTCACAAGAGTGAGGTGGATCAACGGGTGTACTGATTATCTCAATTACATTAATACAATCATAACATCCTCATCATTCCCCAATCTCACCTAAAAGATATCTTAATATTTATTGATATTAATATTTTTTTTATGTATCTAAAAATATATCTGTAAAATTGAAATTTTAACAACTCACCATCGATATTTTAATCCTTGATAACATCAAACTTTGCTACTAAATTATTTTGTATATGTTTGCTACCTTTTTTTCGTAGTTTGAGAAACAAAGAGAATATATTGCTTCTGCCGTTGAATGTTACATGAACAATTATGGCTGCTCAAAAGAAGAAACATATGCTGAATTTCGAAAGCGAGAGAAGATGCATGGAAGAATATAAATGAATGTTGTTTTCATCCTGCCACTGTTCCAATGCCATTTTTATTGTGTGTATTAAATCTCACCAGAGTTATTGCCTTGCTTTATTCTGATGAGGATGGATATACAAATGCTATGGGTAGGACCAAAGTTTTTATCCAGTCTCTTCTTGTTGGACCAGTGCGTTTTTAACTACTTAATGAGGCAACGTTTGTGAAATACAATATTTATGGGTCAATTGTGTTCTATAACGTGTAATATATAAAATTTGAAGGGTCCACAATGCTATTATGTTTTTTTTTTATTGAATTTATATTGAAAAACAACGTTTATGAATATATATGATATTTTATTAATATAGTGGTATGGTTTTAGTGATGGTTGTTGAAGTAACCACATAAGTTTCCTTCCATTTATCTTTAAGTGGCAGAGCAGCAGTGCAGTTAACTTCTGGGAGATGGCTGCTACCTGAAAAAAAAAAAAATTTAAAATAGGGTGAGCTACTAGTCCAATGAGTGACTAAATTTAAAACATAAATCTCATGCTGAACTAGAAACTGGTAATTGAAAATTGAAATTGAAAGCTTTAATTAGAAACATAAACTTATGCAACCATCATTCACATAAACATTAACATAACAAATCATATCTATACTAAGTTGGACCATTCCTAAGTTGAGAGTGGCCCTCTTGATCAACTCCCAATACTTATACTTAGCCTCTTATCTAAGAGTGAACTCTATTGTCTGCTCTCTACCTTACTTAACTGCATCTTTACTTAGCTGAGAGAATGAGCCCTTTTGTCCAACTTTCTATACTACTCTAGGTGAAGGTGTGTCACCTTTGTCCATCACCTAATCTCATGCTATCCCAGGTCAAGGTGTGTCACCTTTGTCCATCACCTTACCTCATGCTAACTTAGGTTAAGGTGTGTCATCTTTTTCCATCACCTTTCACCTAGTCTTACTCATGCCATCCCAGATTAAGGTGTGTCACCTTTGTCCATCACTTTTCACCTAGTCTTACTTATCCTATGTGCACGTAGATTGGATCCTACCATCAGAACTCATATCTAGGACTTAGCTGTAGTACCTTCACATCTTAGTTCTTCAGCACTGAGCTACTCATACTTTCTAAGGAACTTTCTTATCTTTACGAAGACTTAGCTTTGTTAAGGCACTCTCATTGCCACATTCTTATAAATATTTAAAGTGCATGGCCTAGAACATACATAGTAGCTTCATATACTAATGTGTACTCATAGTACTAGGAAAATGCGTTACGATAACACTTATGGAAACTAGTTAACACGAATAGCTTTCAATGAACATAGATTATTAAATCATTCGTAAAACATTTGCAAAACATTTAAAGCATTTAAAGTCACTCACAGGTCTTGATCTTAGTTTCCTCAAGCTTTGTAAGCTTCTCCTATGGGTGTTGCTCCTACACATAAGAACAACACTTTAGCTACTATATCGGTCTCCCTTTTGAGACTACTCTTTAAACTAAGCTCACATTTATTTTTAATCGCCTTTAACTTTTCATAACTTACCTTAGGGCGTTGGGTACTTAGTCAAATTTAAAGGCCTTAAACTTCAAGTGATCACCTCCTTCCGTACACCAACTAATCGAGCTGCGTTGATTTAGGTGGTTACTTTGTAAATATTTGTACACATTTTGCTTATTAAGGAATAGTTTCGAGTCTGTGGGACCCACTAAACCTTGCTTCTATTTGTACATATTGTAATTTACTATGAATGGTACCCTAAGGTTGTCTTAATGTTTGAAGTTTAGTTAGTTCTTGAATGACATTTGTGATATTTAGGGTTCTTAAACATATCACTTAGGTAGTAAGTGCCACATAACGGTTGGTAACTACTGTAGTCATACTCCCTTCCAGGTTAAGACGGTAATCTGGGGAGGGGTGTGACACTACTGATGTAAAAAAGTTGGGATAAAAAATCACCTAAGTTGATGAGGATTTAATCTTGAAAATTTAAGATGTGATTCCTCACACTAGACATTGTTGGAATGACTACCTCTAGTAGACACAAGATAACTGCAATTAAAGACTCGAATGACGTTGGACGTCGAAAATTAACCTATAAAAGGGAAGACTATAACAGGCTGAATCGTGGAGCTCGCTCTCTTTAAGACGTTTCACAACTTTGTCCCTTGGGCAAGTAGTTCAACAATGATCACGCTGTCCCTAAGATAAGATAGCCCAAACAATACTGTCAAGAAGAGAACTGCACTGGAACCGATCGAAAAACTCACACCCTTAAAGATTAATTTGCTTGGATAACGTAAACAGAACATGTAGAGGGAAAACGTACATGTAAAATGAAGTGGTTTTTGTTATGTGCCTTCCTTTTAAAGCACTGAAGGCCAATTTGTAGGTCATGGAAGTGCGTGAAGATAGGGAAACAAGTGAAGGACCTCACAATGCAACAATAGCACAAACGTGGCCCAAACCTACAACTAGAGTAAAGGGTATTTGAAGGTACTTCCCCTTGATGATTTAAGCAATGTGGGATTCCCATCTTCCATTTTCCTTCAATTTAAAAATGAATTTTGACCAAAAATCATCCACTTGAAAATTTAAAAACCATAAGAAAATATTTGTTTCCATAAAGTAATATCAGACTGTACAATGTTGTGCATAAGTAAAGGTATCTTACGACTTGAACCTTTACATAGTGAAGATGATTTAGAATATACTAGAGTAACTCTTGGTTTTAAACTCTCTCTAACAACACTTCACACACGACAGTGCTATAAGTCCTAGCAAGTGTATCCCGATTTAGTGAATGCTTTAGAGAATTTTCCTAACATTCCATAGGATATGGCCCCCACTTCCACATTCACAAAGGTGAATCTATCAAGAGTACTCATGTAGCTAGGAACTTCACTTGACATCAAGTATAGATCTCATTCAAAACTAAGTTCAACCTTTCTTATGCTTCAAGATATCATGCTCAGATTCTAGATCGCAAGAAGGTGTTCTATAAATGCGATGAAATAATAATGCTTATGAGATTTAATGCTCAGTTTTCACTAGTCAAACCCAAGTGCAAATTTGACCAGAGTTCTTGGTGTGTCCAGGGTCGAACATAGGGATTGCTTGTAAACGTGCAATGAAACTAAAAATATGATCTTAGCGCGAGTTAATATGTACAAGAGGGTGATTGAATAAGCTAACTTAAATCTAAATATGTGATCGAAATTATGTTTAAAATGAAGACATGTGAGTTGGATAACAGTTATGCGATGAGAGGGTTGAGAAGGATTTTTATTAACTCTTTCTAAACAACTAGATGGAATATGTGATCATGCTATACACTAAATATTAGGACCAACACATCTCAGTGTTCTTTGCCACATTATCTTATCTCTAAGATGCATTCAATAAGTGTAATATGCAAAGAATGTACTTATTTCTAAGAAACATTTTCTCTTGTTTTATGAGGTCCTAGTCTAAATTCTTCCAAACTCAGATTAACTTTACTCATAACAATTTCTCATTTGATTCAAGCAACAAATATAAGCATGCATAAAACAAGTTTATCGCATGATTCCTTCCATTATTTAGTTATGCTAGCTATAATCTTCTCAACCAATGAGGCGATTTAGCCATGCATGATGTTGGTGAAAAAGACAGACAAGGTATATAACAAACATGTATTCATACTGCAAATCTGAATTTGTTAATACAAGAATTACAATACAAATACACAAAACAAAGAGAAAGGGTCAGAGAGTGAAGTCGTGATTCGCAATGTCTTGCTTCCTTCGGTTCGTTTTACAGCTGTTTCACTTAGACGATTGACCAGTATTATCCTCTTCTCTCCCTAGAATCCTAAGCTCTCATTAAGGAATTTCTATGGAAAATTGGTAAAGGTTTATGGCAGAATTTCTTTTCAGGGTATTCTTCTCGTCTCCCACAATGTATCCCACGATATATATCACATTTTCTATATTACAACGTCTGTATCCTTTTTGCATGGTATTTGCCTGGGTATTAATAGTCGTTCACAAGCACTTCTTTTCTGTAACTTATGAATGCGTTGATGGGGCACACTAAATTCCATATCCTATCGCGCCGTCTGCAACGTGTCAACAAAGTTTTCATATCGGCCACCAACGCAACTTATGATGTGACACGTACCTCCCATGTCATGTCATGTCTCAACGCTTTGTAGCTCATGGATCCTATTTTCTTTTCTTCTCTGGTAATTCTTGCTTGATCGCATCAGTGGTTATGCAACATGAGATCGCACGTTCATCAGACTACTGAAGGATATACTACATAAAAGTAGCAAAATTAGTCTAAAATTTAAATATGTTATGCGTTAAATGTATGCGTTAAACGCTTTGTAGCTTTGTATAGATTTATTGGTAAAATTTATCTAAATTTCATGCCTTTGCCTTATTATTTTAAATGAAAGGACACAATAAATTGTATTTCTACAAGTTATCACACCCCCAATGTAAAATAATGATTGTCCACAAGCATATACTTATGACGTCTTATGATTTCGATCGCCTTCAAGAATTGCCTAGACCTCTCGATATGCCTCACCAAGTTTACTAGACTATATATATTTTCATCTTCCTATAAATTTACGTCTAACCTTGAGAAGTTGCAATCTTATTCTTCATAAATCATTTACTCATTTCTAAGACTATCTCATATTTCTTAAAAAGAAGATTTAGAATGAGATAAAAAGATTTTCTCCTTACTACTTCTTGTTGTGATTTTGTGCTAATCCAAGTGTTTAACCTTCGTTTTGGCTTGCCCCCACGGGTGTCATGCAGACATCTAACTACGAGCTAATCTCTTTTTCCAGACTAATACTTTTCGTAATCAACCTAAGCACTAGTGTTAAGGCATAATTTCATCATTGGGGTCATCAGTGGCAAATGAGGCAACATAAAAAAAAATAGTGATCAAAAGTATGCACATGATATAAACAAAAAGGAAAGGCACAAAAGATAGACAAACCTTTCAATAAATTTACATAATGTGGCGAACTGATACAAAAAGAAAGAAACAACATCAAACATAAAACAAAAAGGAGATAAGGAAGGACATCGCCGTGAATTCAAGTTTCTCCTGCATCATTGTTGTGATCCCACAGTGGATTCTCGTTGGTAAAATGCAGTGGATCTTGAAAATGTGGGGGAATTGTTGGCACCACCACTAAGCGAGCAACGACGTTTTGAAATAATTCAACCAAATAATGGAACTGTTTATGCTGCCTTTGTGTCATTCATTGTATGAAGTCGTGCGTTGTGTTTTGCTGGTTTTGAACAAATTCCCTCAATTCACTTTGCTGACGCATCAACTCATTCATCTGCGTTTCGAGCGATTGTTGGCGCCACATCATGTCATCGAGACCTCCTAAAATAGGTTCACGGAGGTCGTCATGGAGGAAATTAAACCATTTAGCCTCAGTGTCAATCCCTTCGGATTCATTTGCTTACTCTTGCTACACGTCTTCAGGCCGATGCTCACTTTCCTCACCAATGCCAAATCCAATGCCTGTTCCAATCCTAGGCACTAGAAGGTTTGGGTCATCAGACATGAAGCGTGGAGGCATTTTGTAGGGTAGTGGTGGACTTGGTGGTCTGGATGCGAGGGGGAGGATAGGAAGGGGTTCATTCTCAAGAGTTGGTGGCATTGGTTTTTGAAGCGTTGGAGGCCAAAGGTTAAGGTCAACATTGACCTTGAAAGACTTAGGGTTTTGCTAAGGTGGTGAATTTTATAATTGGGGAGAGGGGATCATTTGTTCTTCAACTTCTATTGCTATAGTTACTTTTCATTTCTTACGCTAGGAGGTCTCTGGGATAGTCTGAATTTGTGGTTGCCGCTTTGCCTATTGCTTAGGTTGGACATCTTGTGCAAGCAACCTCATTAGGTGGCGAAGAGAGTTATTTGTCAATGTGCTCTTCACCGCCATATCTTCCTCTTCTTCAAACAATCCCCGTGCCACACATAGCTCAGTAATAAACAAAGGGAAGAAGAGCTGCCCATTGGTCTAGAAAATGAGGCCCAAATCTAGTATGCGATCAGGCGACCAATCTTGATGGAGATTAGTCGCATAATTCAGAAGATTGCCATGACCTGATCTCTGGAGATTAAGTAGTCATGCATTGTGGGGAGCAGCTTCCTCTTGATGAAGTTCAACCAAACGATAGCTTCTAGTGTCAAGCTGTGTTATGACAACGTTTTTACCCCTTTAGATAAGACGTTCCATTTCATCCCAGGTAGCGTGACTACCTTCAGCGCTTCTTTCTGTTCTTCAGATGTTGGGTTGTCAATGATTTTGTTTACCTTGGTGTCAAAGATGTCTTCTAATTTGTACAAATGATTAATTTTTCTGATGCTAAATCCAATCATTGCCTTCTCAACGTTCGTTCTATATCGCCCAGAATGTAGTTTCCCATCGTAAAAAGCGGTCACTATAGATGGCTTGACCGTTTTGGCATCAATTAAAAAATCCTTCCACCCCAACGCGTTGACTGTTTCAGTGATGAATGATGGTAGAAGTGAGCTTTCTGAAAAGAATATCATCTCGATCAAGATTGGTCATCGCTTCTTCGAGACTCTTTTCTACTCTACCATCGGCGCTTTGCCCTTTTCCTCTTTTCTTGCCACCGCTAGCCTTTGTTCTTTTTCTTTACTAGGTCCACCACCTATTGCTCCTTTCTTCTTTCTTCCTTCTTTTATTTTGCCATATCCTTTTTCTTCACATCCACCTTCCCTGCCTTTGCTTTATGTGAATCGCATTTAGCACGTTGAATCTTCTCCTTTCTAATTCTCTTATCTTATTCAATTTCTTATTGAAGTTCCTTTTCAAATTCCATCACAGCATGTCCTATGCTATCCATTGACTTTTCAGGCTGCGATGGAACATTCATGCGATCAAACACCTCATCACGGTAAACATTCATGCGATGGAGTACTATGACCGTGATAAGACATTCTTTGTCCTTCCTGATTTCACCAAGGCCTTCCCTCACTCTTTTGGCCTTTCTCTGGAACTCCTCCACCAATGCATTCGAAGTTGAGGCAAAAACGCCTACTTTATTGCTTCTTTACTTTCTTTCTTTTCCACTTCTTCTCTCAAGGGGCTCTTCCATTTCAACAACTTCTATGCCGCCTTGTGTCTCCTTAGCCACTGTGCTGACCGACTCAAGCATCGATGGCTCAACCTCAACTTGTTGACCACCTAGTTGATTGACCACGCATTCTGTAACGCATGATTTCGATTCCTTAAACAATGCGCTGATACAAGTATGGATATGAATAATGCACGCAAGGTTCATGCCCATGTGATACTACTTCTAGATATGCGTTAATTAACAATGTTCTTTTAGTATGTTGTGCGTTGTCACAAGTTTCCTTGCATTGAAACCAAGTATAATTTCACTGCAAGTTTCTCGGTGTGATCTGAGGTCGAACACAGGGACTGTTTGAGGTTATTGCGTTATGCTTATGATACATGTGACTAGGGGTTTTCATTTAATAAAAGTTGTTGTGTACAAGAATATAAACATGCGATAGAGTAAAGTAAAGCAGTAAAGATGCGATAATAAAATAAATTGCGTTAAAGTAAATCTAAGCTAAGATGATAAAAAATACAGGTTTCATGATACAAGATACTGAGGTCAAGGCTAGCTATGAAGATTATGCAAAGATCGTGTATTGCGAGCACAAGTCTTATGTACGAAGCAGAAACAGAAAAGATAATTAATATAAACATCACAAGTTTCCTAATTGCACTAAAGGTATAAGTACGGTTTCGCTTTTCCCTTGACGTACACCTCTCGGTGATCGGCCACCCTCCCACATCTCTGTGGTGAAACAGGGACAAACGTAAGGTCACTTCCATCTCTGGAAGTACTTCTTGCTTTATTAATGCATTCTTCTAACCTTCTCTCTATAGATCAAAATGGCATCTTCACTTCTGCTCTCACAGGTGAAGATGCCGTCTAGCATGCTTTAGCTAAACATTCTTATTTCTTTAGCACTGAGTAAGTTACTTGTTTAATTCATATTAATTACCAAGAGATTAAGAAGACTTTATGAATAAAGCGATAAACGGAGGAACGGAAATAGATAGAGAAGGGGATATGAAATCGATCGAGACATTCATTATTTCTATTCAGCGTCTGATACATGATGTGTGAATGAAGAGATTAAGAAGGTGAAATACACTTGATGAAAAAAGAGTTAGAAACAAATACAAATGAGCGCCAACGTCTTGACGCCAATTTGGATGGAGATTTGCTTGCCGGTGTGGATGGATCGTGCGGAAGGATGAGCTTCCCTCTCAGACTTGCTCAACCAATAGCAGGGATCTGAGTATAGAGCTTCACGGCGAGGATCTGGCAGAATAGCACTGAGACTCACCTCTCGGCCTTGTCTCTTTTTTTCTCGGATTTCTTCCGTTCAGTACTCAGCTTAGCCTATCTCTCTGTAATTTAGCAGCAATTAGCCCGCGTATCAATTTTACCCGTATCAAGTATATCTTCTGTGAATTCTATGGGTGTATTTATTGGTGAAAAAGCTTTGACTCTTGGCTGTGGATCCCACTTCTTGTTATGGAAATTCTGAAGATGGAGGAATAAATGTTCCTTATGTTATGCAATCGGACCGTCAAATCTGCACAACTGTTAGTTGTACACATGTCACAATCCTTCGCCTTTACGTTGCTCAGCTGCATCTTTCGATCGGTTGCTCGCATGTGGTGTTGTTTTATTACTGCATACGATTGAAATTCAGCTCGGGATCGACTGTCAGATTATGCCGTCATTGCGTTAATCGTCTCTTCATTATTGATTGATGGGCACAATGTAACAGAGATGCATTGTTCAGTTTCTCGTTAATCCTTAATCACAAGCGGTGACTTGGTTTCCTATAAAAAAGAGTAAAAATATCCTCTTCTACCATCTTGATGATGTTAGTGGGTGTAATTGCGTTAATTCATAATTATTGTATTTCTGAGCTAATTTTCATACAATCAATGCATATTCCTTCTCTTTTGGCCGCAATATCTAGATAAGGCAACATAAATAACTTGTATTTCTACAAGTTATCACATTCGTCCAAGGATTCGAGAGGGTTTAGATTTTTTAGAATTTCTTCATAGACTTCTCGCTCATCCTTACGCCTTGCCTTGCTTGTGGTGGAGGCCGATGGTTTAAGGTGATTATGGGGCGATGAGGACTGGGATGCTGTGTTGGCTGATGGGATGAGTATGGGGTTGAATTGTGAAGGTGATGCCACCATGGGTGGTGGTGCGTAAGTTGGTGCAGCAGCGACTGAGAATTAGATTGGGTTAAAGGAAACAGAAGAGGACAATAATTTGTAGGAGAAAGTGGGGGTGGTTGATCGGGCTGAAGAAGGGGTATTTTGACTTGCCATTTGAATCGTGGATGGAGTATGTATGATTGGAGAGAGGGTTGGAGGGATCTTTAAGTTCACAGGGAGGCTTTTGGAATGTAGAGGGCTTAGGGCTTTAGGTTTACGTAAAGGAGAAGGGTGCTCGAAGAGAGAGGGGGTTTAAATAGGAAAATGGTGAAGAGGAAACAAATGTCTGCCTCGTGATTTGAGGCAATGATAGCATCGCACACATTAATGGCGGACTGATCGAATGTCTGGCAGCACGTCTTTGCACCATCCTATGGTGGGATGACGTATCGTTCTCTCACCTTCAATGGGTTCTTAGAGATACGTTGGGATATAATTCTCCTTCATCTCCAAGACTCATCACATCACTCATTGCATTAAGAAACCCCAATTCTCCCCTTTCTCTAACATGTTTTTTTTTAGCAGCCAATGATATCCAAAAATAAATAAACAAAGAGCAGCAATAATTAAGCAATAAGAATAAATGATAAAAAGAGAAATGAAAATAAAGGATACCAAAAAAAGGATACGATATGTCCCTTGAAGGATATTTCTTTATTGCGTAGGCACTTCGTTCTATTGCATCATTTGGGTTTTCCTAGGTCTATGGACGTCTTTTCGCCATCGAGATCCCCTCCATAATAAGGTTTGATGTGTTATCCATTAACTTTGAAAGCGTTGGGTTCGTCCTCACTGACCAATTCTATCACTCCATGCAGATAAACTACCTTGATTATGAATGGTCCTGACCAATGCGATTTCAACTTACTTGGAAAAAGACGCAATTTAGAATTAAACAAAAGAACTTTTTGGCCAATTTCATACTTTTTCTTACGAATGCGTTGATCATGCCAACATTTTGTTCACACCTTTTATAATTTTTCATTCTCATATGCTTGCAGTCTCCACTCATCCAATTCCAATAATTGTAGCTTATTCGCTTCTCCTATAGCCTTCAAGTCAAAATTATGCTTTTTTGTAACCCAGATTGCTCTGTGTTCAAGATACAATGGTAAGTGGCGTGCTTTGCCAAAGATGAGAGTGTATGGGGACATCCCTATGCGAGTTTTATATGCAGTGGGATACGCCCAAATCGCATCATTGAGTCTTTGAGCCCAATCTTTTATTGTCAGATTAACCACTTTCTCCAAAAAGTCTTGAATTCCCTATTTGATACCTCTGCCTGACCATTGGTCTTGGGGTGGTATGGTGTTGCTATTTTATTTTCCATGTTATATTTGACTAGAATTTTGCTAATGATGTGATTGATAAAATGTGTACCTTTATCGCTTATAATGACACGTGGAGTGCCAAAGTGAGTGAAAATATTTTTCTGTAGGAATTTTGATACATAGTCAACAGTTAGTGGGATGTAGTTGTGGCCATTAGACCATGGAAATGGCCCCATAAAATAGATTGCTTAGACGTCAAATAGTTCTACCTCCAAGATGACATTCATTGGCATTTCGTTTTTTTAGAAATGTTCCTGGTGCGTTGGCACCTGTCGCATTTTATGACATAGTCGTACGCATCCTTGAATAAGGTAGGCCATTAGAATCCACTTTGCAAGACCTTTGTAGAAGTGTGCTGATTTCCAAAGTGTCCACGATAAGGCAATTCATGGCATTGATAGAGAATGCGATGAAATACTGTCTCAGGAACACATTATCTCAGGATATGCTCAGGTCCCCTTTTATACAAGTTGAGCTCATCCCAATAATAAGATTTACAATCATGCATGAGCCTTTTCTTTTATTGAGAGGTATAATCTTTTGGGAATTCCTTGCAAAAAAGAAAGTTAACAATGTCCGCATACCAAGGAAAGTATTCACCAATTTTCCGCAACAGTTCGTCAAGGAATGAGGTGTTCCCAGAAAGTTGTACTCGATTATTTTCATGATGTTCGAGCCTTGACAAATGATCAGCGACCTTGTTCTTTGTCCCTTTTCTATCCACAATCTATGTGTCAAACTCCTGTAGTACTAGGACGCATTTAATAAACCTTGGTTTTGCATTCTTCTTGGTCATCAAATATTTGATAGCAGAGTGATCAATGTGAATGATGACCTTTGATCCTAGCAAATAGGGTCGAAACTTCTCCATAGCAAAAACCACTATCAGCAACCCCTTTTCAATGGTCGTATAATTCTCTTGGGCATTGTTAAGGGTTTTACATGCATATGCGATAGGATGAAGAATCCTTTCTATTCGTGGAGCTAATGCTGCTCCCATTTCATATCTACTGGCATCACACATGAGTTCAAATAGTTTCGTCTAATCTGCAAAAATTAGTACAAGAGCTGAGACTAGTGCTTTCGTCAACTTTTCAAATGCACTCAAACAATTATTGTCAAAATCAAAATGTCGAGCCACCTTCAACAACATATTTAGTGGCCTGGCAATTTTTAAGATCTCATTGACAAATCTGCGATAAAAACCGGCATGTCGTAAAAAGGTTCTCAAAGTCTTCACATTTGTTGGGGAGGTAGTTTGTTAATGGCCTTCATCTTAGCTTGGGCATCTTCTAGGCCAGTCCTAGAAACCTTGTGGCCAAGAGCAATTCCCTCATTCATTATTAAATGACATTTTTCCAAATTCAAAACCAAATTTATGTCTTCACACCTTTCTAAGATTTTCTCTAGATTCTCCAAGCAAACTTCATATGTCTTTCCGTAGACTGAAAAATCGTCCATAAATATCTCTACAAAATCTTGGAGATAATTCGAGAATATGGCCATCATGCACCTTTAAAATATGCTAGGTGCATTGCACAATCCAAATGGCATGTGACGAAAAGCGAACGTCCCATATAGGCATGTAAACGTTGTCTTTTCTTGATCTTCTGGTGTGATCATAACTATGTTGTACCCCGAGTGGCTGTCTATAAAGCAAAAATAGTCATTCCTCGCTAGTCTATCTAACATTTGATCAATGAAGACAAGGAGAAGTGATCTTTTTTTGTCACGGTGTTGAGTTTCCGGTAACCGATGCACATTCTCCAATCGGTAATTGTACGCATTGGTATTAGTTCATTGTTTCATTGGAAATGACTGTGATTCCACCTTTCTTTGGCACACACTACACTAGGCTGACCCATGTCTTATCTGAGATGGGGTAGATAATTCCAGCATCCAGTCATTAGATGATTTTCTTTTTGACCACTTCCTTCATTATAGGGTTCAACCTGCATTGAGCTTCAACTGAGCACTTCTCACCCTATTCCAATCTAAGTTTGTGAATGCAATAGGATGGGCTTATTCCCTTAATATCAGCAAGGGTCCACTCTATGGCTTTGCTGTACTTTTTTAACACCTCAAGAAGGGCTACTTCTCTTTCCTTAGTAAGCATGGATGATATGATGATTGGCAAGGTTTCATTCATTTCCAGGAAAGCATACTTTAGATGGGCTGGTAACACCTTCAGTTCCAGGACTGGAGGTTATTCCATATAAGTTTTATTCAATCCTTTTTCTTCCTCCATATTCAGCGGTTCACAAGTTTTTTGTATCATGATCATCGCACTACATGATTCGACTGTAGTGAGGGCATCGTCCTCTGATTCTTCATCTGTTTCCCAATCAAAGCTATAGGGCCATTCCTCATCTATATCATATGAGTGTGCTTCATCTGGGTAGCTCATCGCCTTAATGATGTTGGACTTCAGTTTTTTACCATTGAAATTCATTGCAATCTCTCATTTGTGCACATAGATCTGAACTCTCCCAGTGGACATCTTTATCAGCTTCATAATCAAGTATAATGAAGTCCCCAGGAAGGATGAACTTATCAACTTTAACCAACACATCTTCCAACTTTCCTTCTAGATGAACGAGCGATTGGTCTACTAATTAGAGGGTTCCTGATGTGAGCGTGAGTTCTCCAATCTCCAATTGTTTGAAAATTGACAAGGGCAACAGATTTATGCTTGCCCCTAGATCGCTGATTACAGGCAAAAATGTATGTCATCATAAGCCTTTTATTTATAATTATGAAGGTTGTTAAGCATAATATGCAGCGATTATGTTAAGAATTCATGAAAAAATGAGTTTGCGTCGTTCAACATTAAGAATCTCGGCTAACCCACTATTGTGCGTTATTATGCATTAAATTGTCTATCTTTGTAGTTAACGCAAAAAAAAAAAGCAGATGCAGACGTGAAAACCGGGCTATTGCATAGATGGCTGCATGCGGAGAAATTCTCCATCGCAAACGTGAATGCACACGTTCAATCGATGGTTGTTGCGGTAATCTACCGCATGCATCCATCGCACAGGAGTTGCGATCGTCAAGTGATTGCGGTCATCGTGTAGAAGTTGCGATAATGAAGCGAATACAGTCATCGCTGAGAACTTGCGGTCATCGAGAGAATGCGGTCATCGCAAGGACGTTGCGACTACATGATGATGACCATAATAGAGGGATTCGCAAGGTTGGTGAAATGCAACATTAGCGCATACCTCGGGAGAATCAAAAGGTGATGTTGACATTTCACCTACCACGCCGTTAGCAGCAGAGAATTCAAAAAGGACCATCACGTCGCGAATGTCAGAATCAGAGCAGGCCCATTAATACTGTCAGCGATCAAGCTTTATAAATTGAAGCCGCTGAGAAAAATTTCATATCATCCAAGGCCCTCTACCTAAAGGCGGAATCCAAGGTTTTTCGCCTGAGGGCAGATCCTTGTGATCCATATGAAAGTGTGAGAGGAAAGCTTAAGAGTTCTTCATCTCCTTCATCCATTCTGAGTGACGACCGAAGCCTTGTCAAAGTTAGATCTCGAGAGAGTCTGCTCCATCGCCCATCCATGGCACCACCGGCAGCCTTGACACACATACGTTTTAAGCAAGACACTTCTTCCAGCTGGTCCTTTCATTTTCTCTTCTTTTCTTTTATTTTATTGTATTACATTTTGGCTTAAGAAATTAATACATTTTATGATCAATGCATTTCTATATTTCTTTCGATTCCATCTCCATCTTCATTTACTAGCATCCTAATCTTCACTACATCACTAAGTGAGATTGCTAGGGTATCACATACTTAGTCATGCAGTATAGGAATATGAAGCATGTAGGAAACCACCGGGAGGTGTGCGTTGTGCTAGTGTTGTGAGAAAATCTTATTTGCTTAGTATGAAGTTGTAGCCACGCCTGTCTATAGGCAGACGCAATGCTTGTCTATGAGTACAATCAGTAGCAACTAACTACCCGGGAGGTTAAGTGGTTGGTCACATTAAGCAATGTAAGCAAGTATTCACTAGAGATAGGAATAATCTTACGTCAGCCAGGTTTATGCGGTTACCTTATCTTATGAGTGCATCATTCATTATTTAGGTATACTCGAGAGAAAGTCTAAAAACCAAATCTATGTCTCGAGGGAGCTAGATTAAGATCGCATAGGCAAGAATGGAAACTTAGTAATAAGTTCTGTTTGCTATTAGAAATCACGTGCATTTGTGGCGGGCGTGTATGGCATGATCGCATTAGTTTGCATTGATTGAGGTTGCCCTTGCAGTCAAACCTAGGGTTGCGATGAAGACATTCTCACATTTTATCTTTTTTTCCATGCATTTTACTACGAGTCAATAGTTTACGTGTCTCTACCTCTCATTCATACTTTCAATGCTTTGTCTGTTTGTTAGGAGTAGGAGTAGTTATTAGCTTATACCCTCCATCATTCTTTTATTCATCCACTGCAAACACATTATCGCATAGCATTTAGCTACAAGTCCCTGAGTTTGACCTCGGATCACCCGACGAATGATTATCGCATATTTGTGGCATGAATGCATGGTCATCGCATATAGGATTAACGCATATTTTCATTCCAACGCATGACCACCGACGAATGATTATCAACGCATACCTTAAGACATGCATCGCATATTGCGTCCCACATGATTTTAGTCATCGAGTTTTTTTGGCGGCTAATTTCACGTCATCAATTGCACAGTGCATGCCCAATATAAATTCCTTCAATTGAGCAGGGTATCATAAAACTTCCAAGATCTCTCATATTTTGAGGAATGGTCGCGTTGCTGACTTGTGTTAGAGCCACCATCACATATTTCCCTTTGCTCCTTTTCTTGGATATAATATCCTTTAAGAACATAGCATAAGTGGGCATTTTCTCTATTGCCTCAATGAAAGAGATATTGATGTACAGATGTTTTAATATTCTCAAAAAGTGTTGATATTGGTTTTCATCGCTTTTCTTCTTTTTTAGCATTTGTGGAAATGGAGATGACTACTCGTCATGTGGTGTTAATGTTGTAGGAGTTGCTGTGGTTATTTCTTCTGGTTCTTATTCTTCCTTATGAACACTTTCCGCGGACGTATGATCTTTGCCTTATTGGATTTTAGATTCTTCATGTGATTTTCTTTTTACAGTCTCTATCGTTATGTGTCCACTCCATAATGTCACCATCGGACATTGTTCCTTTCCTTTGTCTCTCACATGGTGAGAAATTTTTGTGGTGCTGGGAAGTGCTCCTTGTTGCCTGTTTTTCAACTCACTTGCAATCTGGCCCATTTGTACTTCAAAATTACGAATGGATGTTACTTGATTTTGAAGAACTGTTTCATTCTTTTGAATGTATTCCTTCAGTGAATTTTTTAAAGGTGAGGATGAAGATGACTGAGATAAATTGGTTGTCTGCTGAAATCTGTTTGGTCTTTGTTGAAACCCTGGTGGTCCATCTTTACGGGCATTGTCAGTATTGACTTGTGCTTGTTGCTGATTACCACCCCAAGAGAAATTCAGATGGTTTCTCCATCTAGGATTATATGTGTTAGAAAAAGGGTTGTTTTTAATGAAGTAGACAAATTGAGGATTGTGCGGGCATTCCTCAAAGGAATGATGTTCTTTGCAAAAGACACAACTTCCATTGTTCATTTCGACAATCACATTCACTTGCCCGACTTTTGCGCTGTTCTTTGTCATGCTCATTGCCTGGAGCAAGTTTGTCATCGGATTAACTTGTGTTTGCAAAGATGTGATAACGTCATTGTTCTAAGTTCATTAGTTCTTGAACCATATTCATCTTCCTGCCATTCTTCTTGATTCTTCGAGATCTAATCCAATATATTTTTGGCTTCGATGTAAGTTTTGTCTAGAATTCCACTTGCTACTGCAGCATTCACAGCGGTCTGTGATCCTCAGTTCAAACCATAATAAAAGATTTCCATTTGGAGACAATCAGGGAGTCGATTATGCGGACAATCCCTAACCAATCTTTTGAATCTCACCCATGCATCGCTGAGCATTTCTGATTCACCCTGCTGAAAGTTTGTAATCAACCTTATCCTCTTTGCATTTTCCATTGGTGTGAAGTACTTTTTCATAAACTTCTCTACTACTTGTTCCCATGAAGTTATCTCCCCTGGTTCAAGTGAGTACGACCATTTTCTAGCTTCGTCGCATAGTTAAGATGGGAATAGCGTAAGTCCTACTTCCTTTATGTGATGTTTAGGAATACAAAGGTGTTGCATATTTTGATAAAACACCTTAGGTGAACGTTAGGATCTTCACCGTGTCTTCCCCTAAATTGACTGGCCGCTTGAATCATTTGTAGCATTACGGGCTTCCTTTCAAATCTTGTTCCATTCAAGGTTGGTCGCATGATTCCTGGAGAGAGATCATACAAGATGGTTGACACATAATCCCTGATGGGTCTATTGCAATCATTTGCCAACAAAATTGGGTTGGCAAATGCTTCATTTTGATTATTTTCCTCTCGTAGCTCTTTCAGGTGGTTCAGCTATTCAACCATCCTATGAGCTCTGTTTTGTCGTCTTCTTCAGTTGTCTCTTTGTCTTCTACAAAATGTTCTCACTATTTCTAGGTCGTATAGAAGCTCGGGAGTATTTTTTTCACTCATACAACATTTGTGCCTTTCTCATGGTCAAGGTAGAATACTCCAGAAAGTCGAGGTCTGCAAAGATCAATAAAAATATCTTTAGCACACTTAGTTACAGCAATCATCAGTAGCGGTGCAAAAACTTGATGTTTTCTATACATGCGATGAAATAATAATAATGCTTATGAGATTTAATGCTCAGTTTTCTCTAGTCAAATCGAAGTGCAAATTTGACCAGAATTCCTGGTGAGTCCAAGTTCAAACGCAGGGATTGCTTGTAAGCGTGCAATGAAACTAAAAATATGATCTTAGCACAAGTTAAAATGTTCAAGAGGGTGATTGAATAAGCTAACTTAAATCTAAATATGTGATGGGAATTATGTTTAAAATGAAGCAGTGTGAGTTGGATAACAGTTATGCGTTAAGAGGGTTGAGAAGGATTTTTACTAACTCTTTCTAAATAACTAGATGAAATAAGCGATCAAGCTATACACTCAATATTAGGACCAACATTTCTCAGTGTTCTTTGCCACATTATCTTATCTTTAAGACGCACACGATAAGTGTAATTTGCAGATAATGCACTTATTTCTAAGGAACATTTTCTCTTGTTTTATGAGGTCCTAGTCTAAATTCTTTCAAACTCAGATTAACTTTACTTATAACAATTTCTCAATTGATTCAAACAACAAATATAAGCATGCATAAAAACAAGTTTATCACATGATTCCTTCCGTTATTTAGTTGTGTTAGCTACAATCTTCTCAACCCATGAGGTGATTTAGCTACGCATGATGTTGGTGAAAAAGATAGACAAGTATATAACAAACATGTATACATACAACAAATCTAAATTTGTCAATACAAGAATTACAATACATGTAAAAAAAATAAAGAGAAAGGGTCAAAGAGTCAAGCTGTGGTTCGCAATGTCTTGCTTCCTTCGGCTTGTTTTATAGCTTCTTCACTTAGACGATTGACCAGTATTATCCTCTTTTATCCCTTGAATCCTAAGCTCTCATTAACGAATTTCTAGGGAAAATTGGTAAGGCTTCATGGCAGAATTTCTTCTCAGGGTATTATTCTTGTCTCCCACAATGTAACCCACGGTATATATCACAATGTCTATATTACGATGTCTATATCCTTTTTGCATGGGTATTTATAGCTGTTCGCAAGCACTTCATTTCTCTAACTTATGATTCCATTGATGGGATGCACTAAATTCTATATCCTGCTACGCTGTGTGCAACGTCTCAAAGGTTCATTGAATCTTCAACAAATTTTTCCTATCGGCCACCAACGCAACTTGGGATGTGACACCGATCGCCCATGTCATGTCATGTCTCAACGCTTTGTAGCTTACACTATTGTCCTTCCTTTTCTTCTCTGGTAATTCTTGATTGACCGCATCAGTGGGTATGGAATATGCGATCGCACGTTCATCAAACTACTGGAGGATATTCTATATAAAAGTAGCAAAATTAGTCTGAAATTTAAATATGTTATGCATTAAAAGTATGTGATCGCATGCTTCACTTTTTGTATAGATTTATTGATAAAATTTATCTAAATTTCATGCCTTTGCCTTATTATTTTAAATGAAAGAGATACAATAACTTGCATTTCTACAAGTTATCACACCCCCAAATTTAAAATAATATTTATTCTCAAGCATATACTTAAGACTTCTTATCATTTCGATCGCCTTCAAGAATTTCCTAGAGATCTCATAGTGCCTCACCAAGTTTGCTAGACTAGATTTTTTTTTTAGTTTTATTTATTCTTCTTATAAATTTACTTCTAGCTTTGAGAAACTTCAAGCTTATTCTTCAAAAATCCTTTACTCATTTCTAAGAATATCTCATACTTATGAAAATGAAGATTTGGAACGAGATAAAAGGATTTTTTCCATACTACTTCTTGTTGTGATTTTGTGCTAATCCAAGCGTTTAACCTTCGTTTTGGCTTATCCCCACGGGTGTCATGCGAACATCCAACTACGAACTAATTATTTTTTCACACTAAATTTGTGCTGTCTTTTTTAGACAGTGGAGTTACGATCACTTATTCTTTGTGTTGATCACTATTCTTGCCTTCATTTTGGCTCGCCTACACGGGTGTCATGCGAACATGCAACTATGAGCAAGTTCCGATCTCAATAGTTCTCTCTCTCTCTGTTTTTTTTTTTTAAATGAAAATTACTTGAGGAGAATAAATCTTTTTTTGAAAAGTTTTCATGTTTTCAAACCTTTTCCACCCCTAAATTTAGAAAGTATCAAGTCTCATAGAAAGAAATATGTGATTGTATTAGAAAGTTATTGTAAAAGACGTTTATTGAAAAGCTTGCATGCTTGCTGAATCTTAGAAGTAACTTTGAAGGAAAAATAATCTTAAAACTTAATACTAATCAGTTTAGGTGTTAGTGTTAATGCAATGAATTTGAGGCGGAGATACACACGCTGCAGTAAGTAGCGTCACAACGCTCTTGTGTAGCATTGCAACGTTGTGACAACTACTATATATCAGAATTTCGTCATAATGTCGTTTTCCATTTTTAGCTCGATTTTTCCTTCTCATTTCCTCCGATTCCTATAATTATTTACCAATTTTAGCATTATTGATGGAGATTACTGAATTTAGAGCATGATTCGTGGTTAGGAGTTAAGAACATAGCTTCATATTGTAGATTATTTCCATTTCTACTTGATTCTTGTGATTTTGTTATATTTTGCTAAGGATTGTTCTGGTTTATTGACATATTATCTTGTATTCATTCTTCAATCTATCTTTCATGGATAATATGACAAATTAAGCTTTGATGGTTTGATTGATTGTTTTGATTGGCCCTAATTCGTAATCATTAGGTAGTTAATCACCTAGAGGCAAAGGTTAAGTAAGTTTGTGTAGTTAAATTGGGATCCAATTTAACAAACATTACTTTCTAATCTAGATTGATCTCGCTCAAGTAATCGATTAGACAATGGAAAACAATTGTTTGGCTTAGTGTTTCGCTTAATCTTAATGCTTGTTGATTTATAGATTAGTGGAGGATTCTCTCTAATTCTTTGAACTAACTCGTTCCTAAGGACTGCCGGTTAGGATTCTAATCGAATAACTATGTTTTTGTTGCAAATTCTCGCATTGATCTTTCAAATAAATCCATAATCAAATAAAAAGGGAATGGAATAAAGGAACTCAACCCAACCTAGGTGTTTTGTTCGATTGATTGTTTTTACACAAAATTCACTTGAATCACTCTGCACATTTTAATTCACTCGCACACTTTAACTTTCTTGCAAATACGTAGATGATCTTCACAAACCCCCTTGGTTACTTCCTATAAGTTTCTAAATTGAGAAATTGATAACTTGTAGAAATACAAGTTATTTAGACTACCTTATCTAGATATTGCGGCCAAAAGAGAATAAATCTGTGTCAATTGTTTGAAAATTAGCTCCAAAATACAATAATTATGAATTATCTCAATTGCACCCCCAACATCTTTAAGATGGAAGAAAAGGAAATTTTACTCTGTTTTGCAGGAAACCAAGTCACCGCTTGTGCTCAAGGCTCAAGAAGAACTGATGAACGCATCTCTGTCGCAATGCGCCCGTCAATCAACAATGAAGAGGCGATTAATGCAATGACGGCACAATGCGATAGTCGATCCAGAGCTGACTTTCAACTGCAAGCGGTAGTAAAAACAAACACCGCATGCGAACACTCGATCGAAAGATGTAGCTGAGCAACGTAAAAGCGGAGGATGGAGACACGTGTACAACTAACGGTTGTGCAGAATTGACGGTCTGATTGCATAACAGAAGGAATACTATCCCTCTATCTTCGGAATTTCCATAACAAGTGGGGACCACAAGGCCGGAGTCAAAGATTCTCACCTATAAATACCCCATAGATTTCAGAGAAAACTTATGCTACTAAATACAGGGCTAATTGCTGCTAGAGTGTTGAGAGAAAAGGCTGAGCTAGGTGCTTAACTGAAGAAATCCAAGAAGAAGACGAGACAAGGCCAAGAGGTGAGTCTCAGTTCTATTTTGCCTAATACCTGCCGAGAAGCTCTGTGCTGAGAACCCTACTACCGGTTGAGCAAGCCTGAGAGGGAGGCTCATCCATCCATCTGATCCATCCAATCCGGCAAGCAGATCTCCACCAAAATCGATGCCAAGACATTGGCGCTTGTTTGTATTTGTTCTATCTCTTTTCATCATTGTATTTCACCTTCTTTATCTCTTTATTCACACACCATGTATCAAATGCTTAATAGATATATTAAATGTTTCGATTGCTTTCATATACCATTTTCTGTCTACTTCCGTTCCTTCGTGAATCACTTTCTCCATGATGTCTTCTTAATCCACTGGTAGTTAATATGAATTAAACATTTAGCTAAAGCATGCTAGACGGCATCTTCACCTGTGAGAGCAAAAGTGAAGATGCCATTATAATCTATCGAGAGAAGGTTAGAAGAATGCGTTAACGAAAGCAAGTAGTACTTCCAGACATGGAAGCAGCCTTACGTTCATTACGTTCATCTCTGATTCACCACAGACATGTGGGAGTGCGGCCGATTACTGAAAGGTGTACGCCAAGAGAAAATTAGAACCATACTTATAACTTCAATGCAATTAAGAAACTTGCGCTATTTATATTAGTTATTTGTCTCTTTCTATTTGTACATAAGACTTGCTGCCGCATTCCATGTTCTTTGCATAACCTTCACAGCCAGCCTGGACCCCAGCATCTTGTATCATCTAGCTTAGGTTTACTGTACTTATTTTATTATCGCATTTTACTGCTTTCCTTTACTTTACCGCAATTTTATATACTTCTACAAAACACTCTTTAAAGATTGAAAAACCTGATCGCATATACCCCGAACATACCACAATAACCTCAAACAGTCCCTGTGTTCGACCTCGGATCATACCGAGAAACTTGCGGTGGAATTACACTTGGTTTCAACGTAAGGAAACTTGTGACAACGCAAGGCATACTACAAGAATATTCATAAGTAACGCATATCTAGAAATAGTATCGTATATTTGTCCATATGCTTAAAGATATAAACTTTAAGTTACAAGTTTATGGCGTCGTTGTCGGGGATCGAACCTGGGTCACCCGAGTGACAGGCGGGAATACTTACCACTATACTACAATGACCTCAAAAATTCCCTGTGTTCGACCTCAGATCACACCGAGAAACTTGCGGTGGAATTACACATAGTTCCAACGTAAGGAAACTTGTGACAACGTAAGGCATACTACAAGAATATTCATATGTATCGCATATGTAGAAGTAATATCGTATATTTGTCCATATGCTTAAAGATATAAATATTAAGTTACAAGTTTATGGCGTCGTTGCTGGGGATTAGTTAACGGTTTATTGTTTGAGTGTGTTTTTAGTATTTTGTAGAATAGATCTCTTTGTACTGGCTGTTCAACGCGAAGAGCAGTTTGACGGCTTAGGAGTGCTGGAGTGATTCTGAGATTCTAACTTGACCCAGAGGTCAAGTGTATTATTCCCGCACAAGCACATCAGGGCCGAATCAAGTGGTGAAGAAGTATGGCTAATAATAACGATGCTCCTGCAGGGAATCAAAGGGAAAATAGGCCAGAGCAAGATTCCATATTTCTTGCTGTTGACCGTAACGTTCCAATGAGAGACTATGCGATGTCGGATTTTTACAACTTCTCACCAGGGATTTCATGACTTATGGTTGAGGAGAATGTAAGCTTTGAATTCAGACCAATTATGCTGCAGATGATTCAGAATATGGGTCAATTTGGGGGATTACAAGGAGAGGACCCACATGCGAATTTGACGAATTTTGAAGACATGTGCAGTGCATTCTCCATACTTGATGTGACTCAAGAAACACTTAGGTTATATCTTTTCCCGTACACACTGTGGGATGAAGCAAAGAGGTGGACTCAGTCACTCGAGCTAAATGAGATTAAAGCTTGGGAACAGTTGGTTGATAGGTTCATGAACAGATTCTCCCCTCTAGCCGTCAATGTAAGAAGACGGAGGGATGTGCTGAATTTTAAGCAAAAGGGTTATGAAACCTTGAGCACCGCCTGGGTGCGATTCCAAAAGTTAGTGAAGAGCTGTCCACATATCGGGATTCCCGATAGCACTCTGATAGAAACATTTTATAATGGCTTAGATCAATCAACGCAAGTAGTTGCTGATGCCTCCACCGAGGGAGGATTAATGAACAAATCATATAGGGAAACAAAGAATATCCTAGATCGCGTCTCGCAACATTTTGATTGATACCGGGCTCGAGGTAAGAGGTCTAGAGCAAGAAAGAGTATAAAGTGCCGATGTGTCAACCAATACAATGAGCGCACTGGTAGAGCAAATAACCACAATGACCTCACTCCTCCAGACGGTGGTTAACCAGCAGAGAACTCTCTCTCAAGGATCAGCGCAAGTTAATGCAGTGACTCACGTGGCCGCAATGAATTGCGTCAAATGTGGAGAGGGACATCCAGTAGAAGTCTGCCCATGGAACCAACAACCCGTATATTCTGTCTATGATGAAACGTTTGGCAGCATCTATAACCTTGTTTGGTGAGATCACTTAATTTCAAGTTGGGACGGGAATCACAACCAGGGGAGTCATAGTTTCTATCGAAACAGTTATCAAGAGGATAGAGGCAACCCTCTAGTCTTCATTACTTCGGACTGTAACTCAGGTAATTCTCAAGGTATACCACCCTGTGACCAACTGTTCTTATATGATACCTCTTGCAGCACCTCGACTCTCGAGACATCGTTAAAACATTACATTAAACAGAGCAAGGCATTGAGACAATCGCAAGCTGATTCCCTTAAAGAATTAGAAGAGCAGATAGATCAACTTACAAGGGAATTAAAGAAGAAAGCGCGTGGTACGCGTCATGGCAATTTAGGAACAAAAGGGCAGCGTGGTAAAGAACAATGTCATGTAGTGACATTGAGAAGTGGCAAAACAACAGCCCCTATGCCATCAGAACTAGATGCGACAACAGCACTAGTAGATCTAACGGTTGATGATGACCAATCAACTAATAGTGGAAAAAGTACCAGTTCAGACGCAAGTTCACCTACAAAATATGAAGCTCTTCAAGATTTGAATTCTCAATCGACGCAACCTCCAGCTAACGAAACACAGCAAGCACCAGACCTCATCAGACAGCTAAGTGAACAAGAAATACGGCAGGATCTTCCACCATTCCCATCCAGGCTAAAAAAGAAAGATGATAGCAAGCAATTTCAGAGGTTTCTGGATGTTCTTCGACAGCTACACATTAATATTCCCTTGATAGAAGCATTAGAGCAGATGCCGAGTTATGTAAAGTTTCTCAAGGATATTCTCGCCAATGAGAGAAAGATTGGGGAAAATGAAACGATTGCATGAACATATGAGTGTAGTGCTCTGTTTAAAAACAACCGCCCCACTAAAATGAAGGACCCTGGGACTTTTACACTGCCCTACACGATAGGAGGGAAGATGGTCGGGAACGCGCTGTGCGATTTAGGGGCAAGCATAAATCTGATGCCCTTGTCAATTTTTAAGAAGTTAGATATCGGTGAAGCAAAACCAACCACGATCACATTATAGCTGGCCGATAGATCGATAAAGCTTCCTGAGGGCAAGATAAAAGATGTTCTTGTGCAAGTGGACAAGTTTATCTTCCCAGCAGATTTTGTCATATTGGATTACGAAGCCGAT
>NC_143488.1:22233761-22268761 GCF_027475165.1 Benincasa hispida
AGTAATTTCCTTTTACCAACTTCATTCCAACATATCGGAGTCCTACATGGTCTTCCATATAATGCCTCATACGGTGCCATCCCGATACTCGAATGGTAACTGTTGTTATATGCAAATTTGATTAACGACAGATGTGTATCCCAACTACCCTGAAATTGCAATATACATGCTCTCAACATGTCCTCTAATGTCTGGATGGTCCGTTCAGACTGACCATCCGTCTGTGGATGACAAGCAATACTAAAATATAACTTGGTTCCTATAGCTTTCTGCAAACTAGGCCAAAACTTTGATGTAAATCTGGTGTCTCAATCTGATACAATTGAAACTGGAGCTCTAAACTGACTTATGACTCGATCGACATACAACTTAGCTAATTGGTCTAGGGTATAAGTAACTTTAACAGGTAAAATCTTAACTATTTTTGTCAATCTATCCATAATTACCCATATACCATCATAGATTGCTGGTGTCTTAGGTAATCCAAACAGGAAATCCATCGTAATATGCTCCCATTTCCACTCTGGTACTGGGAGTGGGTTAAGTAATTCTGCTGGCCTCTATCTTTTTGGTTTAACTTATTGACATATTAGACTCCTGTCAACATACTCTGCTATTTTTCTTTTCATACTAGGCCACTAGTACGATCTCTTTAATGTTCTGTACATCTTCGTACTGCCCAGATGCACAGCATAGGCCAAACTATGTGCTTCTTCTAGAATAGCTTGTTTAAGTGCTAAGTCTTAAGGTACGCATATCCTACCTTCTTTCAATAGAACTTTGTCAGCTCTTAATTGGTAGTCCATCCGCAATCCTTTATCCACTTCTTTAGCTAACTTCTGAAGATCGAAATCCTTTAATTATTGAAGTAGAATATCTTCTACGAGCGTAGGACGTACTTGAAATGAAGCAAGTAATCCTCCTTTTTGACCGATTGATAATGTTGCCCTAAAATTATACAACTCATGAATCAATGTACCCTTCACTGAATTGATACTAAATCTAGCTGACCTAGTTTTTCGACTTAGGGCATCAGCTACTACATTTGGTTTACCTGGGTGATAGTCAATGGTACAGTCATAGTCTTTAATTAACTCGAGCCATTTTCTCTATCTCAAGTTTAGTTCCTTCTGATCAAAGATATGCTTTAGACTTTTATGATCCGTAAATATATGACAACGCTCACCAAACAGGTAATGTCTTCACAACTTTAGAGCTAACACAATTGTCGCTAACTCCAAATCATGTGTAGGGTAGTTACATTCATTCTTCTTTAACTGTCGAGAAGCATAAACTACTACCTTTCCCTTCTGCATTAGCACACATCCTAACCCTTGTCGGGATGCATCACAATAGACCTGAAACTCTTTACCTTGTATAGGTAGAGTTAATACTTGTCCTAATACTAACTTCTGTTTCAATACCTGAAATTTGTGCTCGCATTCTTGCGACCACTAAAACTTCGCATCTTTTCTGGTTAGGTTTGTCAATGGAAGAGCTATCTTAGAAAAACCCTCCACGAATCTCCTATAATAACCTGCTAAGCCCAGAAAACCGTGTACTTCGGTTACATTCAGGGGTCGTTCCCAATTAACTATTGCTTCTATCTTTTGGAAATCAACACTAACTCTATCAACTGAAACTATATGCCCAATGAATATGACTTAATTTAACCAAAAATCACACTTACTAAATTTGGCATATAACTCATTTTCTCTAAGAATCTGTAACACCATCCTCAGATGTTCTTTGTGCTTCTCTGCACTACTAGAATAC
The DNA here is from genome assembly GCF_027475165.1 of Benincasa hispida. Lineage (NCBI taxonomy): Eukaryota > Viridiplantae > Streptophyta > Magnoliopsida > Cucurbitales > Cucurbitaceae > Benincasa > Benincasa hispida. The sequence goes on from NC_143488.1 coordinate 22,235,538, forward strand.
ACTATATATCATCTATGAAAACTGTCACAAACTGATCCAAGTAATGATGAAATATCCTATTCATCAAGTCCATAAATACCGCAGGAGCATTTGTCAATCTAAACGGCATTACTAGGAACTCATAATGTCCATACTTAGTTCTGAATGCAGTCTTTGGAACATCAGTGTCTTTCAGCTTCAACTGGTGATAACCTGATCTCAAATCTATCTTAGAGAACACTGTGGATCGCTTTAATTGATCGAAGAGATTATCTATACGAGGTAATGGGTACTTATTCTTAATGATCACCTTATTCAATTGTCTATAGTCTATGCATAATCTAAGAGTACCGTCTTTCTTCTTAACAAACAAGACTGGCGCTCCCCAAGGTGACACACTGGGTCTAATGTATCCCTTATCCACAAGTTCCTGTAACTGAACTTTTAGTTCCTTCAGTTTCATTGGTGCCATCCTATATGGTGCCTGGGATATAGGTGCTGTACCCAGAACTAACTCAATAGTAAACTCTATTTCCCTATCAGGTGGTAAGCCTGGTAACTCTTCAGGGAATACATCTAAGAATTCTTGTACCACAGGTACATCCTTAGGTCTCAGTTTCTTATCCTGTGAAACTGGTACATAGGCTAAATAGGCTTCGCATCCTTTACTCAACAACTTTCTACCCTTCACTGCTAATATTAAACTTCCTGGAAGTATTGTTTTACTTCCCGCTAAGGTTATTTCTTTTTTACCTGGTTTCCTAAACACTATTTCTCTTTTAAAACAATCCATAGTGGCATATTGTTTACTTAGAAAATCCATACCTAGGATAACATCAAACTCTAATAATTCTAATGGAATCAAGTTAACCCAAAAACTCTGATTTCCAAGAATTATTTCACAATTCCTGTAATACTCATGTACAAGTAGAGTATCTCCTACAGACGTAGAGAAACAAATCTTCATTATACACATAGGCACTCTATCTATATGTAATGCACACATGCTAGATATGAATGAGTGTGTAGCACTAGGATCAAATAATGCATAAGCGGATTGATTACAAAAAGTTATCGTTCCAGTTACGACATCTGGAGCCTCTTCCGCTTCCTGGTGTGTCATAACGTATAGTCTACCCTACTACTGCTGCTGTTGCTGTTGGGATCGTCCAGCTACCCCTTTCTACTTAGCTACACTGGATCCCTCACCTCTAGTTCCGGTCACTCTGGGTTGGTTTACAGTGTGTGTAACTCCTATTTGCTCACTCTATACTCCATGACCTAGCTGAGGACAATCTCTTTTGAAATGCCCCGCTTGTCCGCACTGGAAGAACACATTCCTATTACCATAACATACTCCTGTATGAGGTCTACCACAGTTTACAAAAATGGTTTCCTCCCTGTACTAGCTACTGACTCGCTAGTGCGACCTGATACTGATCTACCACTCTATCCAGCTGTAGGTCTTGACCTCTTTCGACTTGAACTTTATTGGCTCATGCCTCCAAAGCTCCTTATACCCGATTGTTCAGAGAACGAGGGTCTAAATCTCTTACTTCTTATTTCTCCAGGCATTCTAAATTGTCCTTCACCTGGCTGGAGTACATCTTCCCTTGCTACACTCTGCTCTACTCGGATAGCGGTCTCAACTAACTGAGTGAAATTCACCCAATTGGATGTAGAGGTAACGGGTGTACATATCTTCCTTCTTAGGCCATTCTCAAATCTCCTACACCTCTCCTTTTCTCCCGCGATGATCAGAAGGGCATATTGAGATAACTCAGTAAATCTTTGTTCATACTCAACAACCATCATCACTCCCTAAGTTAGCTTAAGGAATTCCTCCCTCTTCGCTTCTTTAAAAGAACTAGGGTAGTATTTATCCTGAAATACTTGTCTGAACTCAGACCAAGTCATAGTTTCCAAACTATTCCTTCTGGCTTCTATCACTTTTCACCATTTCTCAGCCTCTTTCTACAGCAAGAATGCCGTTAACTCGACTTTACGGTTCTCAGGGCACCTCATAACCTTAAAACATTTCTCAATCAAATTCAACCAGATCTCAACATGTACTGGATCTGTGGCTCTATCGAACGTCGTGGCTTCTAAGGCTTTCAGCCTCTCGACGTCGAATTTCTTTTCTAGATTGTTCTGAATCGATCCTACACTCGCCGCCAATCTTTTAGTGATTCTATCAAATACTCGATCCTTCATCTGGGTTCTACATCTACCCTTGGTGTACTCGACTCGTTTGCAGAAGTTACTTCCTACTCTACTGAGTCTCTAACTCTTTTCTCCTTCGGGTCTGGGTCCCGTCTAACTTCAGGACCTCCATTGGTAAGGTCAACATTCCTCTCCCCAGTCTGCTTGCTCCGCTTGCCACTTCTCCTCAGCATCTTTGCCTAATTATTAAGTACACATGTTAGGGACTTATCTATGGGACTTAATCTAATGCATGAACTCTCTCTTTCACCAAATATCTTATGCTAGCTCAAACCTTTCCCAAGTTTACGTATACCTTTGCTCTGATACCAAGCTATCACACCCCGCCCCAGACCAACCTCTTAACCTAGGAAAGGGCGTGACTGCAGCAGTTATCAACCCTGTGGCTGACACTTACTGCCTACTAACTGTTGCAGAATAACTCTGATACCAATATAAAACTCATATACAGTGGATATCTTTAGGCCAAAATTTATTAATTTAGAAACATAACATATTTAGAGTCATTACAACACTAGATTCACAAGTCCCAAACCCTACAAACCCTAGTCCCTATATGAACAACAGTAACATGTGTACAATATTAATAGAAACCACCTAACAGACGGGTTATAAATCTCGTTATTCTTTAGTGGCAGAGCAGATGCAGAGCTATCTTCAGAGGATTTGACCGCTACCTATAGGGGGGGGGAGTAAACATTTGTAAACGGGGTGAGCTTGCGCCCAGTGAGTGACTTAAGAAAGATAATCGATTCTCATGAAAAATCTCAATAAAGAGTTTAACTAAAATATAAACTTCTATAGTACTTGTACTGCAGTATAAACATTTTCCAAGCATAAAACATATAAAGCTATTTTAATCATAAAACAACAAAACTATTTCCCAGTTGAGAATAACCGTTACTGTGGATAAAACAATCCCAACACCAACTACTAGTCAAGAAAGAACCCTTTTGCCCAATCTCTAACTCTACCTACGTGCACGTGGCCAAACTAAGTATCGTCATACCTTCTCAAATGTCCTACAGTATCTGATTGGTTTGGTACCTTCTCAAACGTCCTTCAGTGCCAATAGATACCTTCTCAAATGTCCTTCAGTATCTAGTTGGGCGGATACCTTCTCAAATGTCCTTTGGTATCGTGTTTTAAGTAAAACTACTCATAAATGACTTTGGCTTTAAAGGTACTAACGCATGATGAGTATATTTAACACATATAAAAACATGGCTTTAAAACATGGCTTTAAAGGTACTAACGCATGATGAGTATATTTAACACATAAATGACTTTGGCTTTAAAACTACTCATAACACATATAAAAACATGGCTTTAAAGGTATATTTAACACATATAAATCGCTTTTCAACAATTTCTCACACATGCATGTGCTTAAAACATAACTCATGGTTTGCTTGGAATCACTTTGTAAAACTAGCTGGCATGAGAATAATCTTCTTTAAAATATGCTTTCTATAACACATTGTAATCAAACATTTTATGCAAATGTTTTAGTCAAAACGGTTTAGCCACTCACCTTGATTGCTTAGGAGCTTTTCACTCTAGTAGCTCCCTTTTCTACCTCAGGCTCCCTTTTCACCCCTAGAATTCAGATTCAATTTACAGCTCAAATTACTCATAGTTATGAATCTTATTTTGAGATACTTCCTTCTAAAAACATATTTTAAAACATCTCAGGAAGCTTACCCTAAACCTTGAGATCATAATTTCTTGTGGTTTGGCCGAAATCATAGAATATTCAAGACTGGCCCAAACTGATCCGACAGCCTGACCCTTCTGTCTTCTTTCGGAAGCCCTACCCTGAAAACTAGACTTTTAGAGCTTTTCAGGTGGCTTTGGGACCACTCCAAATGCACGAGTAAATTGGGAGAACTCCTCGTCCCAAGTTAATGTGTCCTCTTCAGACCTCACTGTCCAATGCGTCCTCTATGACTAACACATGGAGTTGGCTCGAACGTAAGGTTTGCTCAACTCTCCCACTCTTTTTACGGTATTTCTGAATTTTGAACTAAAAATGAAGTCTCTTGGCTCTATTTATAGGTGTCCAAACCTTCTCCAGAGTTGACACCACCTACTTGGCTGCATGGCCAAGTGTCTCCTTCTCACCTCATCAACACAATGTTGTGATCATCACAAGCTAAGTGTCTTACTCCCATGTTGCCAACGCATGAACCTCCAATCTGATGCCACCACCTCAAATTCTTAAGGCTTAAGACCTTCCTCCCAATAAGACACATAGTTTTGATGATGTTTTCTATGTGACCTCACCAGTATGCATCCAACTCTTGGATGTTCAATGCCTAGTTCATAAACAACGCATAGTCTCTATACAACGCATAACAAGCCAATTCACTATCATTACAATTCAACTTAGCCATCGCAAGGATCTAACCATCACCAATGCATAGGGTGACCGTCCATCCTCGAGCATGGCTAGCTCGCATGGCTTGCTTGGCATGGGCTCATGGTGCTGGCCATCAACACATAGGCACGCTGCATGGGCTGGCCGCTCGACGCATGGGCTGCGCACGGCGCCTTGATGCTTGGCCGGGTGCTTAGGCGCATGGGCTGGGTACATCGACGCATGGGCATGCTACATGTGTTGGCCATCGCTCGCTCGCTCGGCTACATGGGTGCATGGCACGGGCTACACGCTTGGCTGCATGGCAGGGCACCTCGACACACGGCATGGCTCTCAATGCATGAGCGTGGCTGCTCAATAGTGTGCTCAACGCATGGACTTGGCCGCTTGGTAGTGCACTCAATGCATGGGCGTGTCCGCTCGATGCATTGGTAGGACGTCTGACCGAGACTGCTCAACGCATGGTGTGGGCTCTGGCTGAGGCTGCCCGACATATTGCATGGGCACTGGCCGAGGCTGCTCGACGTATTGCATGCGTGCTGCCCGAGGCTGTTCGATGCATTGCATAGGCGCTGGCCGAGGCTACTCAACGCATGGGATGCCTTTCCATGCATGCCTCCCCTACTCGTGTGCCTTCCAATGCATCATCTTCATTTTTCTTCCTTCAACCGCATGCCATCCCTAACCACTCTTCCAACCCATCAACCCACCAATTTCTATACTTAGCCATATTTTTTCCAAATTTTCCCCAAAAGCCAACCTTCCAAATTTCCTCTTTTCTTCTAATTTCCATTCTTTTCTCTACCATTCCACACTAGTTTCCACAAAAACCTATTAATCACACTAGTCTTAGTAAGGAACATATGCCAGTAGAGAAATTAGGATTCGGGGTTCACAGTGTTAAGCTGAAGAAATCTGGGAAGAAGAAGAGACAAGGACGAGAGGTGAGTCTTAGTGTTAATCTGCCAGATCCCCGCCGCAAAGCTCTATACTCAGATCCCTGCTATCGGTTGACCAAGCCTGAGAGGGAAGCTCATCCTTCAACACGAACCATCAATTTCATCGAGCAAATCTCCATCCAAATCAATGCTGAGACGTTGGCACTTGTTTGTATTTGTTTCTATCTCTTTTCACCATTGTATCTCATCTTCTATATCTTCTCATTCACACACCATGTATCAGACGCTAAATAGATATATTGAACGTCTTGATCATTTTCATTACCACTTCTCTGTCTATTTTCGTTCCTCCGTTTATCATTTTCTTCATGAAGTGTTCTTAATCCCCAGGTAATCAATATGAATTAAACGAGTATTTAATATGTGTTAGAGAGATAATGGCATTTAGCTAAGGCATGCTAGACGACATCTTCACCTGTAAGAGTAGAAGTGAAGATGTCATTATGATCTATCGAGAGAAGGTCAGAAGAATGCGTTAACTAGAGTGAGTAGTACTTCTAGAGATGGAAGCAACCTTGCGTTCATTACGTTCATCTCTTTGGCACCACAGACATGTGGGAACGCTGCTGATCACTGAAAGGTGTATGTTAAGGGAAAAACAGAACCGTACTTATAACTTTAACGCAATTAAGGGACATGCGATGTTGATATTAGTTATCTTTCTCTTTCTGCTTCGTACATAAGACTTGCCATCGCATCACATGATCTGTGTATAATCTTCACAGCCAGCCTCGCCCTCGGGATTTTGTATCATGTTGCCTGTATCTTGTACCATCTTAGCTTAGGTTTGCTGCATTTTATTTTATTATCGCATTTTTACTTCTTTCCTTTACTTTATCGCAACTTTATATTCTTGTACACAAATACTTTTATTAAATTGAAAAACCTGGTCGCATGTATCATAAACATAACGCAATAACCTCAGACAATCCCTATGTTCGACCTCGGATCACACTGAGAAACTTACGGTGGAATTATACTTGGTTCCAACGCAAGGAAACTTGTGAGAACGCACAACATACGAGCATCCATTAATAACACATATCTAGAAGTAGTATTGCATGAATTAAGTCCATTAACGCATGCATCATTTATAATGGCTTAGACCAATCAACACAAGCAGTTGCCAATGCCTCTGCAGAAGGAGGATTGATGAACAAGTCATATACGTAGGCAAAGAACATATTGGATCGCATCTTGCGACATTCTGATGAGTGGATTGATACTGGGCTTGAGGTAAGAGGTCTGAAGCAAGAAAGAGTACAAAGTGTCGATGTGTCAACCGATACAATGAGCGCACTGGTCGATCAGATGACCATAATAACCTCAATTCTCCAGACAATGACTAACCAACAGAGAACTCTCTCTCAAGAATCAGCGCAAGTTAATTCGTTGACTCACGTGGCCTCAATGAATTGGGTCCAATCCGGAGAGGGACATCCAGTAGAGTTCTGCCCATGGAATCAACATCCCCTGTATGCCGTTTATGATGAATCATTTGGCAACATCTACAACCCTTGTTGGTGGGATCACCCAACTATAGGTTGGGACGGGAATCACAATCAGGAGAGCAATGGTTTCTATCAGTATAGTTATCAAGGGGATCGAGGCAACCCTCCGGTCTTCATTAATCCGGACTGCAGCCCAAGTAATGCCCAAGGTATACCACCCTGTGACCAACCGTTCCTATATGATACCTCTTGCAGCACCTCGTCTCTGGAGACATCATTAAAACATTATATTGAAAAGAGCGAGGTAATGAGACAATCGCAAGCTGACACCCTTAAAGAATTAGAAGAGCAGATAGATCAGCTTACAAGGGAATTAAAGAAGAAAGCACCTGGTACGAAGCATAGTAGTTCAAAAGCAGAAGGGCCACGAGGAAAAGAACAATGTCATGCAATGACATTAAGGAATGGCAAAACAACAGCCCCTATGTCATCAGTACCAGATGCAACAACAACACCAGTCGATTTGACTGTTGATGATGACCAATCAGTTAATATTGGAAAAAGTACCAGTTCAGAAGTAAGTTCATCTACAAAAGATGAAGCTCCTCAAGACATGAAGGCTAAATCAATGCAACCTCCAGCTAATGAAGCGCAGCAAGCACCGAACCTCAGCAAGCAGCCAAGTGAACAAGAAATACGGCGGGATCTTCCACCTTTACTGTCCAGGCTGAAGAAGAAGGATGATAGCAAGCAATTTCAAAGGTTTCTGGACATTCTCCGGCAGCTACACACTAACATTCCCTTGATAGAAGCACTAGAGCAGATGCCAAGTTATGTAAGATCGGGGAAAATGAAACAGTTGAGTTAACATATGAATATAGCGAACTGTTCCAAAACAATCTCCCTGCTAAAATGAAGGATCCTGGGAGTTTCACATTTCCCTGCACGATAGGAGGGAAGATGGTCGGGAACGCACTGTGCGATTTAAGGGCAAACATAAATCTAATGTGCCTGTCAATTTTTAAGAAGCTGGATATCGGCAACGCAAGACCAACCACTATCACAATATAGTTGGCCGATAGATCGATAAAGCTTCCTAAGGGCAAGATAGAGGATGTTCTCGTGCAAGTTGAAAAGTTTATCTTCCCAGAAGACATTGTCATATTGGATTACGAAGCAGATAGAGAAATCCCTATCATTTTGGGTCGCCCATGATAGGGCGAGCACTGATCGATATGCAGAAAGGAGAATTAACCATCAGGGTCGACGATCAGGAACTAAAATTCAACGTATTCAATGCGTTGAAATACCCAGGTGATGTGGAAAATTGTCAATACATTGAGGAACTGCGAGAAGAGCCTTGACACAAACCCCTGAAGGAGCTGGAGAAGAAGAATTGGTAATCGGCGCAATGTTAGAGGAAGACTGCACCGCGATTCATATTGAATCAAATTTTGAACTGCTCAAGTTATCTGAATGGACATCACAATGCATTAAGCCATCTCTGGACGATCCACCTGTGCTAGAGTTAAAGCCGTTGCCCGTGCACCTTAAGTATGCTTACTTAGGAAGGGACGACACATTACCGGTTATCATTTTTGCATCGCAGTAAGGAAAAAGAAGATGTGTTTCATATAGATCCTAAAGAGTAACGCAAAGGCATTAGGATGGACCTTGCCAGACATTTGAGGAACCAGTTCTTCATATTGTATGCATAAAATCTGTCTGGAAGAAGGAAAGATTGGATTAGTAGAAAGGCAACACCGCTTGAACCCTACCATGAGGGAGGTCGTGAAGAAGGAAATAGTGAAGTGGTTGGATGCAGGTGTCATCTACCCGATATCTGATAGCAGCTGGGTAAGCCCAGTGCAGTGTGTTCCAAAGAAAGAAGGGATGACAGTTATCACTAATGACAAGAATGAATTAATTCCATCAAGAATGACTATGGGGTGGAGAATTTGTATGGATTATCCCAAGCTGAATTTGGCCACTAAAAAGGACCATTTCCCATTCCTGTTCATTGATCAAATGTTGGATAGACTTGCGGGGAATGAATTCTTCTATTTTCTTGACGGTTATTCAGGGTATAACCAGATAGCAATTGCGCTGGAGGACCAAGAGAAGACAACCTTCACGTGCCCATTTGGTACGTTTGCATTCCAACGCAAGCCATTTGGACTCTGCAATGCGCCAAGCACTTTTCAACGATGCATGATGGAAATATTCTAAGATTACTTGGAGGAGTCAGTCGAGGTATTCATGGATAATTTCTTAGTTTTTGGAAATAATTATGACTCCTATCTATATAACCTTGAAAAAGTCTTGAAGAGATGCGTGGCAACAAATCTTGTTTTGAACTGGGAAAAATGCCACTTTATGGTGGAAGAAGGAATAGTTCTGGGTCAGAAAATCTCTAAGGCCGGATTGGAAGTTGATCAGGCAAAGATTGACGCAATTTCCAAGTTACCCTCACCAGTGAACGTAAAAACACTTAGGAGCTTTCTAGGACACGCTGAGTTTTATAGAAGAATTATTTGAAACTTCTTCTAGATCGCAAGGCCCCTAAGTGCACTACTAGAGGCTGACCGAGAATACAATTTTGATGACGCATGCACCAAAGCATTCAACACATTGAAAGATGCGCTCATCGTCGCACCTATTTTGATTGCACCAGATTGGACTCACCCATTTGCATTGATGTACGATGCTAGCACATATGCTATGGGTGCAGTTTTGAGTCAGCGCAAGGACAAGGTATTGCATCCTATTTATTATGCAAGTAAAACATTGAATGATGCGTAGGAAAACTATACAACCACAGAGAAGGAAATGCTCGCAGTGGTATTTACACTGGAGAAATTTTAACAATACTTAATCGGAACAAACGTTGTGGTGCATACGGATCACTCTGCGATCAAGTACTTGATGACAAAGAAGGATGCAAAACCAAGGCTTATATGGTGGGTGTTGCTACTACAAGAGTTTGACCTAGAGATCAAAGACTAGAGGGCACTGAGAACCAAGTCGCGGATCATTTATCAAGATTGGAGAATTGCGAGGTTCAAGGGATAGAAAAAGATATTGAGGAAAGATTCCCCGATGAGCTGCCGATGGTAGTAGACATTAATGTTCCCTGGTATGCGAACATAGTAAACTTCATCGTTTGCGGTCAAATACTAGATGACTATACTTACCAGCAGAAGAAAAAGCTAATACATAATGCCAAATTTTATTTCTGGGATGATCCATTCCTATATCGACTCGGACCTGATCATATATTATGTCGATGCATTCCTGAATGCTAAGTCAAGCACATTTTAGAGCTTTGTCATGAGTCCCCAGACATATTGGGGGGCAGCGGACTGCAAGAAAGGTCCTGGAGTATGGCTACTTCTTGCCAACATTGTTTAAGGATGCCCACACCTATGTTTTGCAATGTGACAGATGTCATAGAACGGGGAATATGTCTAAAAGAAATGAAATGGCACTTACGTCAATCTTAAAGGTTGAATTATTTGATGTTTAGGGAATTGACTTCATGGGCCTATTTCCACCATCAGAAGGTCAACACTATATTTTGGTCGCGGTTGACTATGTATCAAAATGGGTTGTGGCCATCGCATGTGCCAAGAATGATGTGGCCACAGTGGTGAAGTTTCTGAAGAAGAACATTTTTGCTCGATATGGGACGCCACGGGCCTTAATCAGTGATGAGGGTTCCCACTTTATCAACCGCATAATTGCCAACCAATTGACTAAATTCAACGTCAGCCATCGAGTTGCGACTATGTATCACCCATAGACTAATGGGCAGGTGGAAATTTCTAACAGAGAGATCAAAACGATCTTGGAGAAGGTAGTTAGTACTTCTAAGAAGGATTGGTCACCCAAGCTTGATGAAGCGTTGTGGGCATACAGGACTACCTATAAGATACCAATAGGCATGTCCCCGTACGCTATGGTCTTTGGAAAAGCTTGTCATCTGCCGCTCGAGTTGGAACATAAGGCAATGTGGGCATGTAAAAAGCTGAAGTTTGATTTAGCAAGTGCGGGAAAAGTTTGGAAGCTGCAATTGAATCAGCTGGTCAAATGGCGAAAGGACGCCTATGAAAATGCCAAGATCTATAATGAGAAAACCAAGAAGTGACATGAAGACCGCATAAACGACTGGACATTCATCGAAGGTAAACAGGTATTATTATTTAATGCTCGTTTGCAGTTCTTCCCAGGAAAGTTGAAGTCCCGCTGGTCTGGGCCATTCCGAATCAAGACAATCTTTTCTCACGGCACAGTAGAACTAACAACTTTAGTTGGGAACAATGCAATTAAAGTCAATGGTCAACAAATTAAGCCTTACTATGGAGGCGACTTCGAACGACGCATGGACACCATTTACTTGCGCAAGAAGGATTAAACCGCTTGCGGGGGAAGGGATTGCGGTAATTTTGAAACATCTGACAATCAGCATCCCTATCTATGTTTACATGCTTTTTCTCAAGTTTTCTTTTATCGCCATCTAAATTCCGCTATTTACTGCTCATTAGAATTAGTCTTTAATGCTTTCTGCGTTTCCTTTCAATATACTTTTGTATGCATTTCTATTCCTTAGATTTAGTAGCGTCGTTCGTAAATTTGTGTGAATGATTGGATGAATCATTCAACACCGCAAAGTCCTTTTCGACTTGTGTTTTAGATGAATTGAAAAGAACAATAAATACTGATATGAAATGCGATGATGGGTACATTGTGAGTTAACAAGAGACACTTTGCATCCATTACACTCAAATACATTGCGTTGAGGGGTGTGTTGCGCGCGTATGTGTTCTTTGCCCATCCTTAGCTAAATGCACTATGTTGAGGTATCCACTAGAAATGTGTTAGTTAAGGGGTGTGTTACGGGGGTGCATGTGTTGTTGCCCGTCCTCAATAAAAATGTTTTTGTGTTATTCGGAGCGCGTTGCTACTTTTTAGCATGCACCCATCTGAATCAAATTTAAAAAGTTAATGAAATTCTTTGATTCTTGTAGAGGTACACAATTTTATATTGCGTTAATTTTTAATTATCTGTATACTTTGTTAATATTCAATACAATGAGTACATATTCACTCCACTTTTTGCCTGTGCCTTTTTCCTTATCATCCTTTGTCAATATTTGAAATGTTCTGAATCTTCTACTTTTGTGTTCTTCATTGAGTTGCTATGATGTAATATATGTTTATACTTAGAAACATTTCCCATACTTTGTAAATTCTGACTAACACTTAGTTAATTCTTAGTTTAGCAGTACTTTACCTCTTTGTCTTTCAAAGTTTTGCTCAAACCTTTTTTTTGGCATTTTTCTTCTAAGTGTTTTTCTAGTCTATCCAAACAACGCAATGAGGACCTTGCTCATCTTTAAATTTGGGGGTGGGGAAGGTCTGAGCAGATAAGATCAAGAATATGCAGTATTTAAGAAAATGCATTCATTTTCTGATTTGAAAAAAAAAAACTTTTCATGCAAAACTCCAATGTCAGCGCAAGGGAAAAAATGTTCCCAACCTGATAAGAGTCTAGTTGTGAAAGAAGCATGCTCATAGTTGGATGTTCGTATGACACCCATAGGAGCAAGCCAAGACGAAGGTGGGTTTCCAAGATCAACGCAGTATAAAAAAAAAACATATAATAAAAGAATGTAAGAGACAACTTCTCTGAATATCTTGAGTTAAAGTTGAGATTGGCACACAACCTAGTTAGATGTTCGCATGACACCCATGGGGACAGGCCAAAATGAAGAGTGTAACCATGACCAACTGTCTCTAGCATATCACACAAAAGTTTTGACCACTGTATGTAGGTATATCAAGTGTTTTGACAAGAAGAGATAAACATTCTATTTTAAAAAAAAAAAACTAGAAAAGCACCTTTGAGCAGAATTTTGTTATATAGAAGAATAAAGTAGGGCTTGTTAAGAATTATCAAGGAAAGGAAGAAAGTGCGATGTCAAGAAATGTGCCTAAGTGTAACATTCGGAGCAACCAATTGACGCAGAAATATAGGATAGGAATTGAGCTTTATTGCCTTAGTAGAAGATATGCTTGAGGACAAGCATATATATAAATTGGGGGTGTGATAACTTGTAGAAATACAAGATATTTATACTGCTTTATCTAGATATTGCGGCCAAAAGAGAATATATATGCGCCAATTGTATGAAAATTAGCTTCGAAATAAAATAATTATGAATTATCACAATTACACCCACTGACATCATTAAGATGGAAGAAGAGGACATTTCTACTCTGTTTTGCAGGAAACCAAGTCACCGCTTGCGATTAAAGCTCAAGACAAACTGACCAACGCATCTCTGACACATTGCGCCCATCAATCAACAATGAAAAGACGATTAACACAATGACGGCGCAATGCGACAGTCGATCCAGAGCAGACTTTCAACCGCATGTGAACACTCGATCGAAAGATGCAGCTGAGCAATACAAATGCGGAGGATTGTGCCACGTGTATGTGTAACGGTTGTTTTGACGGTCTAATTTCATAACAGAAGGAATAATATCCCTCCATCTTCGAAATTTCCATAACAACAAGTGGGGACCACAAGGCTGAAGTCAAAGATCTTCACCTATAAATACCCTATAGAATTCACAAAAAAAAAAGATTATTCGATACGGGGCTAATTGCTGCTATTTTATTGAGAAAAATGCTGAGTTGAGTGTTAAACTGAAGAAATTCGGGAAGAAGAAGAGACAAGGCCGAGAGGTGAGTCTCAGTGTTAATCTGCCAGATCCCCGCCCCGAAGCTCTATACTCAGATCCCTGCTATCGGTTGAGCAAGCCTGAGAGAGAAACTCATCCTTCCACACGATCCATCCATTTCGGCAAGCAAATCTCCATCCAAATTGGTGCCGAGATGTTGGCGCTTGTTTGTATTTGTTTCTATCTCTTTTCACCATTGTATCTCATCTTCTTTATCTCTTCATTCACACACCATATATCAGATGCTAAATAGATATATTGAATGTCTCGATCGTTTTCATTACCACTTCTCTGTCTATTTTCGTTCCTCCGTTTATCGTTTTCTTCATGAAGTGTTCTTAATCCCCAGGTAATCAATATGAATTAAACGAGTACTTAATCTGTGTTAGAGAGATAATTGCGTTTAGCTAAGGCATGCTAGACGATATCTTCACCTGTGAGAGCAGAAGTGATGATGTCATTATGATCTATCGAGAGGAGGTCAGAAGAATGCGTTAACTAGAGCGAGTAGTACTTCTAGAGATGGAAGCAACCTTGCATTCATTAGGTTCGTCTCTATTTCACCACAGACATGTGGAAACGATACTGATCACTGAAAGGTGTACGCTAAGGGGAAAACGGAACCGTACTTATAACTTTAATGCAATTAAGGAACTTGCGATGTTTATACTAGTTGTCTTTCTCTTTCTGCTTCGTACATAAGACTTTCCATCGCATCACATGATCTGTGTATAATCTTCACAGCCAGCCTTGTCCTCAGTATTTTGTATCATGATGCCTGTATCTTGTACCATCTTAGCTTAGGTTTACTGCATTTTATTTTATTATCGCATTTTTATTGCTTTCCTTTACTTTATTGCAACTTTATATTCTTGTACACAAATAATTTTATTAAATTGAAAAACCCGGTCACATTTATCATAAACATAACACAATAACCTCAAACAATCCCTGTGTTCGACCTCAGATCACACCGAGAAACTTGCGGTGGAATTATACTTAGTTCCAATGCAAGGAAACTTGTGACAATGCACAGCATACTACAAGAGCATCCATTAATAACACATATCTAGAAGTAGTATTGCATGAATTGAGTCAATTAACGCATGCCTCATTAATAAGGAAGTAATTTTACCATTACAGCATGCGTTAATGGCTCAAAGATAAAATGAACAACGCATCTCGTCACATTGTGCTCATCAATTGAGAACGAAGATACGATCAATGCAATGATGGGGCATGCGACGATCGATCAAGAGCTTAGCGATCAACGCAACATCAACCACATACGGTAATAAAAAATAACACTGCATGCGGTAATCGATCGAAGATGTAAAGAGCAACGCAATTGCAGAGGATTCTGACACGTGTACAACTTTCAGTTGTGCATTTCTGATGGGTTGATTGCGTAACAGAAGGAATATTCATGCCACCATTTCAAGAACTACCTTAACCATAAAGTGGAGACCACAATGTCAAAGAGCCAAGCTTCGCCTATAAATAGCCTCTACAATTTCATTGAAAGAGAGGCTTGAATACAGAGAAAAGTGTATACACTGATCTGAGAGAGAGACTGGTTGAGTGTATCTTGTACCATCTTAGCTTCGCCTATAAATAGCCTCTACAATTTCATTCACAGCCAGCCTTGTCCTCAGTATTTTGTATCATGATGCCTGTATCTTGTACCATCTTAGCTTAGGTTTACTGCACTTTATTTTATTATTGCATTTTTACTGCTTTCCTTTACTTTATCGCAATTTTTATATACTTGCACAAACTATACTTTTAAAGATTGAAAAACCTGGTCACATATACCATAAACATAACGCAATAACCTCAAACAGTCCCTGTGTCCGACCTCGGATCACACCGGGAAACGTGCGATAGAATTATACTTGGTTCCAATGCGCGGAAACTTGTGACAATGCAAAGCATACTACAAGAAAATCCATTACTAACGCATATCTAGAAGCAGTATTGCATGTCTTAAGTTCAGTCAGTTCATTATTTCTTAAGATTGGACTTCAACCATGCGTGCATATCATCGCATAAATCCAATGTTACAAGTTTATGGCAACATGAGCTTGTAGCACGTCGTCCAAGCATCGCATACATTTTGCGTTCATCTTCAAGTCAACAAGTTTATGGCACCATTTCCGGGGACTGGTTAACGGTTTATTGTTTGAGTATGTTTGTGGTATTTTGCAGGACAGATCTCTTTGTACTGGCTGTTCAACGCGAAGAGCAGTCTGACGGCTTAGGAGTGCTGAAGTGATCCAGAGATTCTAAGTGGACCTAGAGATCAAGTGTATTATTTGCACACAAGAACATCAGGGCTGAATCAAGTGGTGAAGAAGCATGGCTAATAATAACGAAGCTCCCACAGGGAATCAAAGGGAAAATTGGCAAGCGCAAGATTCGATATTTCTTGCTGCTGATCGCAACGTTCCAATGAGAGACTATGCGGCGCCAGATTTTACAACTTCTCACCAGGAATTTCACAACTTATGGTTGAGAAGAATGTAAGCTTTGAAATCAGACCAATTATGCTGAAGATGATTCAGAATATGGGTCAATTTGGAGGATTACAAGGATAAGACCCACATGCGCATTTGACGAATTTTGTAGACATGTGCAGCTCATTCTCCTTACCTGATGTGACTCAAGAAAGACTTAAGTTATATCTTTTCCCATACACATTGCGGGATGAAGCAAAGAGGTGGGCTCAATCACTAGAGTCGAATGAGATTAAAACATGGGAACATTTGGTTGATAGGTTCATGAACAGATTTTTCCCTCTAGCCGTTAACGCAATGAGACGGAGGGATGTGTTGAATTTTGAGCAAAAGGGTTATGAAACCTTGAGCATCGCCTGGCTGCGATTCCGACAGTTAGTGAAAAGTTATCCGAATATTAGGATTCCCGATAGCATTCTGATGGAAACCTTTTACAATGGCTTAGATCAATCAACGTAAGCAGTTGTCGATGCCTCTGCAGAAGGAGGATTAATTAACAAATCATATACGGAAGCAAAGAATATCTTGGATTGCATCTCGTGACATTCTGATGAGTGGATTGATACCGGGCTCGAGGTAGGAGGTCTAGAGCAAGAAAGAGTAGAAAGTGTCGATGTGTCAACTGATACAATGAGCACACTGGTCGATCAAATGACCACAATGACCTCACTACTCCAGACGGTGGCTAACCAACAGAGAACACTCTCTCAAGGATCAACGTAAGTTAATGCGGTTAATGAATTGCATCCAATGTGGAGAGGGACATCCAGTAGAAGTCTGCCCATGGAATCAACAACCCGTATATTATGTCTATGATGAATCGTTTGGCAACATCTATAACCCTGGTTGGCGGGATCACCCAACTTCAAGTTGGGACGGGAATCACAACTAGGGGAGTCATAGTTTCTATCAGAACAGTTATCAAAGGGATCACCTAACTTCATTACTCCGGACTGTAACTTAGGTAATTCTCAAGGTATACCACCCTGTGACCAACCATTCTTATATGATACCTCTTGCAGCACCTTGACTCTGGAGACATCGCTAAAGCATTACATTGAAAAGAGCGAGGCAATGAGAAAATCACAAGCTGACTCTCTTAAAGAATTAGAAGAGCAGATAGATCAGCTTACGAGGGAATTAAAGAAGAAAGCGCCTGGTACGCAGCACAGCAATTCAGGAACAACGGGGCAGCGAGGTAAAGAACAATGTCATGCAGTGGCATTGAGAAGTGGCAGAACAATAGCCCCTATGCCATTAGTACTAGATGCGACAACAACACCAGTAGATCTAACGGTCGATGATGACCGATCAACTAATAGTGGAAAAGGTACCAGTTTAGATGCAAGTTCACCTACAAAAGATGAAGCTCCTCAAGACTTGAATTTTCAATCAACACAACCTCCAGATAATGAAACACAGCAAGAACAGGACCTCAGCAAACAGCTAACTAAATAAGAGGAAAGGCAGGATCCTCCACCTTTCCCGTTCAGGCTGAAGAAGAAGGATGATAGCAAACAATTTCAGAGGTTTTTGGACGTTCTTCGACAACTACACATTAACATCCCCTTAATAGAAGCACTAGAGAAGATGCCGAGTTATGTAAAATTTCTCAAGGACATCCTGGCCAATAAAAGAAAAAATGGGGAAAATGAAACAGTTTTGTTAACATATGAATGCAGCACCCTGTTTCAAAATAACATCCCCACTAAAATGAAGGATCCTGGGAGTTTCACACTGCCCTGCACAATACGGGGCAAGAAGGTCGGGAACGCGCTGTGCAATTTAGGGGCGAGCATAAATTTAATGCCCTTATCGATCTTTAAGAAGTTGGATATTGGTAATGCAAGACCAACGACGATCACATTACAGTTGGCCGATAGATCGATAACAAATTCTGAGGGTAAGATAGAGGATGTACTCGTGCAAGTGGACAAGTTTATCTTCTCGGCGAACTTTATTATATTGGATTACGAAACTGACAGGGAAGTACCTATCATCTTGGGTCGCCCATTTCTACCAACAGGGTGAGCACTGATCGATGTGCAAAAAGGAGAACTGACCATCAAGGTCGATGATCAGGAAGTAAAGTTCAACGTTTTCACTCCGTTGAAGTACCCAAATGATATGGAGAATTGCAAGGATATTGAAGAACTACGGGAAAAACCCTAGTACGAGCCCCTGAAGGAGTTAGAGGAGGAAAATTTTGAAATCGGCGCAATATTGGAAGAGGACGGCGCCGCAATTTATGTGGAAGCAAACTTTGAACCACTCAAGTTGTCTGAACGAACTTCACCACGCATTAAGCCATCTCTGGAAGAACCACCTGTGCTAGAGTTAAAGTCGTTGCTAATGCACTTTAAGTATGCTTACTTAGGAAGTAACGACACGTTACCGGTTATCATTTCCACATCGCTGAGTAAGGAAAAAGAAGATGCGCATCCTAAAGAGTAACGCAAAGGCCTTAGGATAAACCTTGGCAGAAATTTGTGGAATCAGTCCTTCATATTGTATGCACAAGATTCATTTGGAAGAAGGAAATACTGGATCAGTAGAAAGGCAACGTCGCTTGAACCCTGCCATGAGGGAGGTCGTGAAGAAGGAAATAGTGAAGTGGCTGGACGCAGGTGTCATCTACCCGATATCTGATAGCAACTGGGTAAGCCCAGTGCAGTGTGTTCCGAAGAAAGGGGGGATGACAGTCATCACTAATGATAAGAATGAATTAATTCCCACAAGAACGACTACAGGGTGGAGAATTTGTATGCATTATCGCAAGCTAAATTTGGCCACCAAAAAGGACCATTTCCCATTCCCGTTCATTGATCATATGTTAGACAGACTCGCGGGGAATGAATTCTTCTGTTTGTTTTATGGCTATCCAGGATTCAATAAAATAGAAATTGTGCCGAAGGACTAAGATAAGACAACCTTCACGTGCCCATTTGGTATGTTTGCATTCCGACGCATGCCATTTGGACTCTGCAATGTGCTAGGTACTTTTCAACGATGCATGATGGCAATATTCTCAGATTACTTGGAGGAGTCAGTCGAGGTATTCATGGATGATTTCTCAGTCTTCGGCAATAACTATAACTCCTGTTTATCTAACCTTGAAAATGTCTTAAAGAGATACTAGCAACAAATTTTGTTTTGAACTGGGAAAAATGCCACTTTATGGTGGAAGAAGGAATAGTTCTGGCACAAAAAATCTCTAAGGCCAGTTTGGAAGTTGATCAGGCAAAGATTGACGCAATTTCCAAGCTACTCCCACCAGTGAAGGTCAAAACACTTAGGAGCTTTCTAGGACACGCAGAGTTTTATAGAAGATTTACTCGAAATTTCTCCTAGATTGCAAGGCCCCTAAGTGAACTCCTTGAAGCTGACCAAGAATATAACTTTGATGATGCTTGCACAAAAGCATTCAACACATTGAAAGATGCGCTCATCTCTGCACCTATTTTGATTTCACCAGATTGGATGCCACCATTTGCGTTGATGTGCGATGCTAGCGGATATGTTATGGGTGTAGTTTTGAGTCAGTGCAAGGACAAGGTATTACATCCTATTTATTATGCAAGTAAAACATTGAATGATGCACAGGAAAACTATACAACCACAGAGAAGGAAATGCTCGCAGTGGTATTTGCACTGGAGAAATTCCGACAATACTTAATTGGAACAAACGTTGTGGTGTTTACAGATCACTCTGCGATCAAGTATTTGATGAAAAAAAAGGATGCAAAACCAAGGCTTATACGGTGGTGTTGCTACTGCAAGAGTTTGACCTACAGATCAAAGACCGGAAGGGCACCGAGAACCAAGTCGCCGATCATTTTTCAATATTGGAGAATTGTGAGGTTCAAGGGAAAGAAAAAGATATTGAAGAAAGATTCCCTGATGAGCTGCTGATGGCAATAGACGTTAATATTCCCTGGTATGCGGACATAGTGAACTTCATCGTTTGCGGTCAAGTACCAGATGACTACACTTACCAGCAGAAGAAAAAGCTAAGACATTATATCAAATTTTATTTATGGGACGACCCATTCCTACATCGACTTGGTCCTGATCACATATCACGTCGATGCGTTCCTGAGCACGAAGTGAAGCACATTCTAGAGATGTGTCATGAGTCCCCTTACGGAGGACACTTTGGGGGGCAGCGGACTGCTGCAAGGTTTTACAATGTGGCTATTTCTTGCCAACGTTGTTCAAGGATTGTGAAACTCGAATTTCCATTATTCCTACTTAAGCAGGTGGTTGAGGAAATTAACTAAGTAAAAGTTAAATCCTATGTTGAAGTGAAGGAAATTTCTTGGTGTTGAATATATTTTCCTTGAGTAGTTTTGAGTTAAGCTTAAATTGATGAAAAATGACTAAGTGTTGGACTAGGAATTGCCATGCGCTGGCCATAAGATCTTGGAGAGATTATTTGGGCCAAGGGAGAAGTTGAAGTGGGAGTGACGCATGCCTTGGAGGTTAGACCAACGCATTAGGCTGAATGGATGCATTGGATGCGTTGGATGATGGATGCGTTTGATGCGTTGGTGAAGGAAGGAAAATGGAAGGATGCGTTGAAGGGTGGTAGGCGGTTGAAGGATGGCAGCCGAGGATGAGGCATTAGGATGGCACAAGGGCTGGAGGGTGCCATGCGTCGAGCAGGCTCAGCCAAACTGCCCAGCCATGCGTCGAAGCGCCTTGTCCAAACTGGTCGGAGCGGGCTAAGTTGTCGTGCTAAGCGATGCGTCGAAGGAAGCGCCGATGCATCAAGCAGCCAAGCGAACGGTGCGTCGATGGCAGCGCCCATGCGTCGAGCGGACGAGCAAGCCATGTCGAGTGATGCGTCGATGCCAAGCTACCGGCCAAGCGCCCATGCCATGCAACCCATATGAGCCATGCGTTGATGCTAAGCCAATGCGTTAG
This sequence comes from Benincasa hispida, assembly GCF_027475165.1. Classification (NCBI taxonomy): domain Eukaryota; kingdom Viridiplantae; phylum Streptophyta; class Magnoliopsida; order Cucurbitales; family Cucurbitaceae; genus Benincasa; species Benincasa hispida. Next base: position 22,256,722 of record NC_143488.1, read on the forward strand.
AGCTGTGCGACCTTGCGATGCATTGGAGGTTCGTGACGGCTTGCACGAGGGATGTGTTGGACATAGGCCATGCGATAGACTTGGTTGGACGCATGGTGTTGGCTCTTGCGATGGTTAAGGGTTGCGATGGTGCTATGTTGGAAATTAAGGGAAACTAAGGGTTGCTATGCATTGGAATCATACTATGCGTTGAGGACCTAGTATGTGTTCTAAGTACACTATGCGTTGATACCTTAGGCTAGTTGTATGCATTGAGAATCACCCTAATGAACGCATATTTAAGGGAATGAACGCATATTTAAGGGAATGAACGCATAAGAAGGCTGAGCTCATAAGGAAGACATCATCCTAACATGTGGCTAATTGAGAAGAAAACTTCAAAATTAAGGATTTGAGGTGGAGGCTTGAAGAGATGTGCAATTTGAAGCCCATGCGTTGGCTACATAGGAGAAGGGCACTTACATTGCGTTGATCAAAGAGTTGTGATGTTAGTGTGAGGAGGAAACACTTGGACATGCAGCCAAGTAGGAGGTGTCGAATTTGAGGAATGTTTGGACGCCTATAAATAGGGCTAAAAGCCTTCATTTTTTAGATCACAACTCAAAATACGTTTAAAAGAGTGGGAAGTTTGAGTAAATAATGCGTTGAGAGCAAAATCCATGCGTTGATCATAGAGCTTCAAAGAGGACGCATTGGACAGTGAAGTCTGGAAAACAGCATCAAATTGGGACGAGAAGTTCTCCCAATTTACTCGTGCGTTAGGAGTAATTCCAAAGCCATCTGAAAGCTAAAAGAGTCTAGATTTCATGGTGGGGCTTCCAGAGAAGAAGCTCCAAGGAATCGGGCTGGAAGCTGAGAAAAAGACAGAAGGTTCAGGCTGTCGGGTAAGCTGGGCCAGTATTGATGTTTTGAAGATTCCGGCCAAACCACGAGGAGTTATGAGCTAAGATTTTATGGTAAGCTTCCTGAGATAGTTTAGAACATGTTTGCAGAAGGAAATATCTTAAAATATGGTCTAGAACTATAAGTAATCGGAGCTTTAATTTGAGTCTGGATTTAAGGGTTCGAAAGGGAGCCCGAAGTGACTAAGGAACTTCTAGAGAGAAAGGTTCCTAAACGATCAAGGTGAGTGACTAAAATGTTTTACTAAAATATTTACAATGTTTTAAAGAAACCATGTGCTAAAGAAAGATCTTTCAGATAAAGACATGTTTTCTAAGTTTTATTAAAGAAAGTCATTGTATGACTAGTTTTACTTGAAACTCGATACCGAAGGACATTTGAGAAGGTATCTGAGTAGCTCGATACTAAAATACATAGTTGAGAAGGTATCTGAGCCAAAGTACCCAAGTATGGGGTAGTTCTTTTGATAAAAATCAGTTTTCTAGTCACTCACTAGGCTTTATAGCTCATGCTTTCCAAATGTTTTTCTTTTTCTTCCCAGGTAGTGAAAGGTGAGGAGTTCCAGGGTGCTGCTAAGGTCAAGGTCTGCCACATGCCACAGTTACACTTCCGGAGGGTTTTATAGTTGTTGTTGTAAATTTTGTAGATAAGTCTTGGAGTTTTATAAACTTTATATCGTTGTAATATAAGATGGGCCTACTTAATCCGCTGTAGTTTGCCTCCTTGACTTAATCAATTAGTTGTTGAATTTATACATTGGTATCAGAGTTATTTCTGCAAGAGTTTTTAGGCAGTAAGTGTCAACGAAAAGGTTAATAACTTCTGTTAGTCACGCCCTTTCCTAAGCTAAGAGGGTAGTCTGGGGCGAGGTGTGACAAGGATGCCCAAGCTCACGTTGTGCAATGCAACAGATGTCAGAGAACGAGAAATATGTCAAAAAGAAATGAAATGCCTTTGACATCAATCTTAAAAGTGGAATTATTTGATTTTTGGGGAATTGACTTCATGGGCCCATTTCCACCATCCGAAAGTCATCACTATATTCTGGTCTCGGTTGACTATGTATCAAAATGGGTTGAGGTCATTGCATGTGCCAAGAATGATGCGGCCACAGTGGCGAAGTTTCTGAAGAAGAACATTTTTGCTCGATATGGGACGCCACGAGCCTTAATCAGTGATGAGGGCTCTCACTTTATCAACCGCATAATTGCCAACCTGTTGACTAAATTTAACGTCAGCCATCGAGTTGCAACTGCGTATCACCCACAGACTAATGGGCAGGCGGAAATTTCTAACAGAGAGATCAAAACTATCTTGGAAAAGGTAGTCAATACTTCCAGGCAGGATTGGTCACCCAAGCTTGATGAAGCATTGTGGGCATACAAGACTGCCTATAAGACACCAATTGGCATGTCCCCGTACGCCCTAGTCTTTGGAAAAGCTTATCATCTGCCGCTCGAGTTGGAACATAAGGCAATGTGGGCATGTAAAAAGTTGAAGTTTGATTTAGCAAGTGCGGGGAAAGTCCGAAAGCTGCAATTGAATCAGCTGGTCGAATGGTGATGGGACGCCTACGAAAATGCCAAGATCTATAAGAAGAAGACCAAGAAATGGCATGACGACTGCATAAACGACCGAACGTTCACCGAAGGTCAATAGGTATTATTATTTAACGCTCATTTGCGGTTGTTCCCAGGAAAGTTGAAGTCCCGCTAGTTTGGGCCATTCCGAATCAAGACAATCTTTCCTCATGATGCAGTAGAACTAACAACTTTAGATGGGAACAGCGCGTTTAAAGTCAATGGTTAGCGGATTAAGTCTTACTATAGAGGCGACTTCGAACGACGCATGGACACCATTGACTTGGGCAAGCAGGATTAAACTGCTTGCGGGGGAAGCGATTGCGGTAATTCTGAAACATCTGACAATCAGCATCCCTATCTATGTTTACATGCTTTCTCTCCAGGTTTCTTTTATCGCCTTCTAAATGCCGCTATTTACTGCTCATTAGAATTAGTCTTTAATGCTTTATGCGTTTCCTTTCAATATACTTTCGTATGCATTTCTATTCCTTAGATTTAGTAACGTCGTTCGTAAATTTTTGTGAATGATTGGATGAAACACTAAACACCACAATGTCCTTTTCGACTTGCATTTTAGATGAATTGGAAAGAACAATAAATACTGATATGAAATGCGATGATGGGTACATCGTGAGTTAACAAGAGACACTTTGCGTCCATTACACCCAAATACATTGCGTTGAGGGGTGTGTTGCGCGCGTCTGTGTCTTTTGCCCGTCCTTAGCTAAATGCACTATGTTGAGGTATCCTCCAGAAATGTGTTAGTTAAGGGGTGTGTTGGGGCGGTGCATGCGTTGTTGCCCGTCCTCAGCAAAAATGTTTTGCATTATGAGGAGCGTGGTGCCACTTTTTAGCGTGCACCCATCTGAATCAAATTTAAAAAGTCAATCAATTCTTTGACTCTTGTACAGGCACAAATTTTGTATTGCGTTAATTTGTAATTATTTGTATACTTTGTTAATATTGAATACAATGAGTACATATTCACCCCATTTTTGCCTGTGCCTTTTTCTTTATCATCCTTTGTCAATACTTGCGATGTTTTGAATCTTTTACTTTTGGGTTCTTCATTGTGTTTCCGTGATGTACTATATGTTTATACTTAGAAACATTTCCCATACTTTGTAAATTCTGACTAACACTTAGTTAATTCTTAGTTTAGCAATACTTTACCTTTTATCTTTCAAAGTTCTGCTCAAACCTTCTTTTTGAAATTTTATTCAAAGTGTTTGTCTAGTCTACCCAAACAATGCAATGAAGACCTTGCTCATTTTTAAATTTGGGGGTGGGGAAGGTCTCAGCAGATAAGATCAGAATATGCAGTATTTAAGTAAATGCGTTCATTTTCAAAAAAAATAATAATAAATAAATAAATAAATTTCATACAAAACTCCAATGTCAGCGCAAGGGAAATCCTTAAAAATGTTCCCAACCTGATAAGAGTTTAGTTGTGAAAGGAACCTACTCGTAGTTGGATGTTCGTATGACACCTGTAGGAGCAAGCCAAAACGAAGGTGGGTTTCCAAGAACAACGCAATATGAAGAATATAAAAGAAAAATAAATGCAAGAGACAACTCCTCTGATTATCATGAGTTAAAGTTGAAATTAGAACACAACTGTAGTTGGATGTTCGCATGACTCCCGTGGGGGCAGGCCAAAACGAAGAGTGTAACCATGACCAACAGTCTCTAATAAATGACGCAAACGTTTTGACTACCACATATAGATATATCAAGTTGTTTTGACAAAGAAGAGATAAACATTCTATGTTGAAAAATTAGAAAAGCATTTTGCAGAATTTTGTTATATATAAGAATAAAGTAGGGCTTGTTAAGAATTAGTGAGGATAGGAAGAAATTGCGATGTCAAGTAATGTGCCTAAGTGTAACATTCGGAGCAACCAATCGATGCAAAAATATAGGATAGGAATTAAGCTTTATTGCCTTAAAAGATATGCTCGAGGACAAGCATATATCTAAATTTAGGGATGTGATAACTTGTTGAAATACAAGTTATTTGTACTGCCTTATCTAGATATTGCGGCCAAAAGAGAATAAATATGCACCAATTGTATGAAAATTAGCTTCGAAATACAATAATTATGAATTATCGCAATTACACCCACTGACATTGTTAAGATGGAAGAAAAGGAGATTTCTACTCTAGTTTGAAGAAGATAGAGAAACAACCGCCGACAACAACAAGAGAGAAATCTCAGAATGGCGAAACAACCGGAAGAAAGAGCCGCAAATGCGAACAACATCATGGCAAACCCCGTTCTCCTGGAGAACGACCGCAATAGACCCATCCGGGACTATGCGTCACCTAACCTATATTATTTCTCCCCATTATCATCTCTCTATCTATTTCCGTTCATCCATAATCCGTTTTCTCCATCATGTTTTCCTAATTCCCTGGGTAATTAGCAAGAATTAAGCAAGAAAATTAATTTGTGTTAAGGAAATAATTAAGTTTAGATAAAGCATGTTCGGCGGCATCTTCACCTGTGACAGAAGTGAAGATGTTATTCCGCCTAGTGACAGTAGGTTGAAAGAATCCGTTATCTAAAGCGAGAAGTACTTCCAGAGATGGAAGCAACCTTGCGTTCATCACGTTCATCCCTGTTTCACCATAGAAATATGGGAACACGGCCGATCACCGAGAGGTATATGCTAAGGGAAAGCGGAACCTTAGTTGCATCTTTAATGCAATTGACAACCTTACGTTGTTTTTACTATTTACTCTTTCTCTTTCTGATTCATCCATAAAGACTTTCCATCGCATACCACAATCCTTTGTATAAATTCACAGTCAGTCTCGGACTCAGCATCATGTATCATGTATATTGTATCATCTTAGTTTAGGATTTTATTTTCAACGCATATTTTACTTTATCAACGCATATTTTACTTTATCGCAATTTACATTCATGTATCAACCCAATTCTTTATTCATTGTTAAACCGGTCGCATGTATCACAAAAGTAACACATTAACGAAAACAATCCCTGTGTTCGACCTCGGATTATTCTGAGAAACTTGCGTTGGAATTATACTTGGTTTTAGCGCAAGGAAACTTGTGACACACACTACTTCATCGCATACTACAAGCATATAACAATCAACGCATATATTTAGATGTAGTATCGCATAAAATTGTCTTTATCGCAAAGTACTGTCTATCATCGCAGTGCATGCATAATAAAGGAATTACATTTCTATGTCATCAAGTTGTTGGCGTTGTTGCTGGGGACATGAGCTTGTATGATTATTATTTACATAAACTTTCGTTACAAGTTTATGGCACCGTTTCCGGGGACATGAGCTTGTAGCACATTCATCCATCAGTAATGTGTATAGGCGATACAAAACATAACACATACATAACATTCCATTCGTATCCATACAACAACTTCAGGGTCTGTTTTCTCAGGCTTCTCCAAACTATAGGTCAGCAGGTCTTCGGTTATCACCGCATTCAAGTTGGTCGCAATGCGCTTCTCCCCTACTTTCGTAGTTGTGTCGTCTCTTAGCAAGGAGACTGCTAAGCACTGTTCCTTTCCATTACCCCCATCATTGCGAGGGAGCTCAATTGATCTCGGCAACGCTTCTTGCGGTCGACTTTTGAGCTCATTCACAATCTGGCCCATTTGTAATTCAAGATTGCGGATGGACGTGGCCTGACTTTGAAGCACCATCTCGTTTTTCGCTATATATTGCTTCAGTAGGCTCTCCAAAAAAAGGGATTGTGGTAGTTGTTGTGAGCTGCTTGTTTGATTTTGCGATGGATCGTTGTTGCGTTGAAAGAATCCTTGTGGCCCTTCTTTTTGCACCACAGGTTGAAAATTTTGTTGTTGATTCTTCCAAGAAAAATTGGGGTGGGTTCTCCACCCGAGGTTGTAGGTATTGGAATAGGGGTTATCTCTCATGAAGCATAACGACTGTGGGTTTGTTAGGCATTCCTCCATCGGGTGAGCATCACCGCAAAGGACACAACTTGCGTTCGTCTGAGTGATTGTGCTGACTTGCCCTTTCTTCGCTCCCATATTATTAACTGCAATGCCTTGTATTAAACTCATCATCGCCATCATTTGATTTTGAAAGGATGCAATGGCCCTATTGTTTGCGTTATTTTCGTTGATTCTTGATCTCTGATCAGTTTCCCTCCAATCTTCATGATTTTTTAAAATGCAATCAAGTATGCTCTTAGCTCTTCATATGTTTTGTCGAGTAGACCACCAGCGGCTGCCGCATTGGCAGCGGTCTGCGAAGAGGGATTCAATCCTTGGTAGAAAATCTCCATTTGCAGGCAGTCTGGTAAGCCATTGTGAGGATAGTCTCTTACCAACCACTTGAACCTCACCCAAGCATCGCTGAACGATTCATCATCTTCTTGTTCAAAATTTGTTATCAATTTTCTTCTCCTAGCATTCTCAGTTGGTGGAAAATACTTCTTCATAAACTTTTCCACCACCTATTCCCACGAAGTTATCTCTCCCGATTCGAGAGAGTATACCCAATTCCTCGCTTGATCACACAAAGAAAAAGGAAACAACGTTAGTCAAACTTCCTCAATTGAGATGTTTGGGAACACAAAAATGTTGCAGATTTCTATGAAGCTCCGGAGGTGGGCGTGCACGTCTTCGCCACGCCTCCCTCCAAACTGCCCAGTAGCCTGGATCATCTGCAACATCACCGGCTTCATTTCAAACCTCGATCCATTTAACGCCGGCCTCATGATTCCTGGAGAAAAATTGTAGAGGTTCGGTGACGCATAGTCCCGGATGGGTCTATTGCGATCATTCGCCAGAAGGATGGGTTGGCCATTATATTGTTCGCATTAGCGACCCTTTCTACCGGTTGCTCTGCCATTCTTGATGTTTCTTCTTGTTGTTATTGGCGGTCCCTCAATCTTCTTCTAAAAGTCCTCTCAATCTCTGAGTCGTAATTCGTTAAAGATTGAGAGTCCTGCAAAGAAATAAAAAAAATACTGTTAAAAAACTATTTTGCCGAAGTCCCCGACAACGGCGCCAAAAAATTGATGCATAATTTTATTAAGTGAAAATATGAATGATATGCGTTGGTGGATTGCGTTGTGCACTCAAGTTTCCCCAGCAGAATTCAAGTGTAAATTCCCCTGAGTTTCCTGGTAAGTCCAGGGTCGATCACAGGGACTTGTGAAAATAGATTGCGTTGATAGTTTTTGGATGAAAACTTTGCGGTAAACGGTAAATAAATGAAGTGTTTAGTTTTTTGTTTGCGTTGATAAAAAAAAATAAATAAATAAATGCGGCGGATTTGAGAAACGAAAGTTGTGTTGATAGATGCAACGAGTATGCGATGAACGGGTGAGAAGATTTTTAGCTAGCATTACTTGGGAATGCGTCAGACTAAGCGATCATGTTACTACCATACACAGCAAGTCATTTTCCAATGTAAATGCGATGTTCCTAAATCTAGGATGCATATGTTTCATGCAAAATGTCCATAGAGCTTATTCCTAACTCTCTACTCTTGTCCTATGAATCAATGCAAAATGCATGGAAGCAAGGTGACCGCATACAATCATATCTTATTGCTAAGATGCATGTGATGCGTTGATAACCAATAGTGCTCATCCCTAAGCACCTATCTCTCGTTTATTCGTTCTAATTTGGTTCTTCCAAACCTAGATTTTGACCTGACCTTCCCAAGTCTAGATCTTGTCCTTAGACTACCCTCCCGAGTATCTCTAATAGACGAATGAAGCATACATAAACCAGATAATCGCAAAGAATGAAGATTCCCTAGTTGTGCTAGCTAAATGCTTCTCAATCCATTCAACTAATTTAGCTACTCATGCATGAATAACAGAGAGTGAACAAATATAGAGAAAGAAATTCCATTCTTATAAATGAATTAAGTACAAAATGCCAATGAAAGTTTAAGGTAGAGAGCCTGGTAGCAATTCCTTGCCGATCGAGGCTTTTTATACTGGAATCTCTATTCTGAACTAAAGATATTCCCGCTTTCACAGGAGTCGGTAATCTCTTTGCCTTTGTAGCTTCCGACGCTCTCCCAAGCATACCTGAACGATCTACCGGCATAACTTCTTCCTCGCGTCCGCCTTAAAATGAAAGAAAACTATGGACAGAGGCATGAACTTGTAATGTGATGAAGTAATCGACTGCTTAACCCCTTTTCTGAAGAATACACTTGGTATTTATAGGGCATCAATAGTGAAAGGCGGCTTCTCTCTCCTGGTTGTATAGATGGGACAGCTTTAATTCCTGACTGATGCGATGGATGATTGTCACCGATAAAGCTGAATGTACATTGTGACCGTTATCGGCTGTCAACTTAATTGGGATTCGACTGTCATCAGCTTTCTGTCCCATCGCTCTTAATTGGCCTTTCACTCAGATGCGTCGACCATGTTGTGCTGACCAAGTTGCAGTGATCTTTCTCGGGCGAATATTTGCGAGCACGATGAATGCAAAGTCTTGCGGTGAAGTTGCGTTCGACCGATGATTTCCTATGATTGCAATCTTGCATTGCGTTAATGCATATTCTGCACAAAAAATACAAAAATCAATAGTTCTAATGCGCTGAATGCATGCAACTGCAATATTATAGAATTTATGCTTAATGGACGCAATTTAACATATTTCATCAACGCAATCCAACATTATTTAATAAGTTAGCACTATAATAACGTGCATTTCTGCCCGTTCTCAATGTGCTAACCATGTCCATCCATAAAAGTTCGCAGCGTCGTAATGTTGTAAAGCAACATTGCAATGCTGCACATTCTGCCTTAGAGCATCAGGGTAGAGCATCAGGCTAACATTGCAACACTGTGACAGTGTAGTGGCAGTTTCGTAATTTTCACTGTTTTGAAGCCTAACAGCTCAAATCACCTCCAAATTGCTTAAAATCAGTCTTGTTTGTCTCTGATTTCTTGGTTCTACCTCCTCGGTGCATGGTACCTACAAAATAAGATAATAAACACATAAAATACGTTAACGAGCTTAAATTAAACTAACAATAATAGTTCTTTTTTAGAGCTAACAAAGACAGACAAGGTATATAACAAACATGTATTGATACTGCAAATCTGAATTTTTCAATACACGAATTACAATATAAATACACAAAATAAAGAGAAAGGGTCAGAAAGTCAAGCTCTAGTTCGCAATGACTTGCTTTCTTTGGCTAGTTTTATAGCTGCTTCACTTATACGATTAACCAATATTATCATCTTCTCTCCCTAGAATCCTAAGCTCTCACTAAGGAATTTCTATGGAAAATTGGTACGGTTTCTGGCATAATTTATTCTTAGGGTATTCTTCTCGTCTCCCTATTAGCTCTAAAAAAGAGCTAGTATTCCTAGCTTAATTCAGGCTTGTTAGTGGATTTTATGTGTTTATTTTCCTATTTTGTAGGTATCGAGCAACCAAGAGGTAGAATTAACAATTTGGTGAAGAATTTTTAAGGGTTCTTGACAGAATTTCTTCTCAGGGTATTCTTCTCGTCTCCCACAATGTATCCCATGATATATATCACAATGTTTGTATTACAACATCCATATCGTTTCCGCATGGCATTTGCATGGGTATTTATAGCCATTTGCGAGCACTTCTTTTCTCTAACTTATGATTGCGTTGATGGGGCACACTAAATTTCATATTCTGCTGCGCCGTCTACAACGTGTCAAGGGTTCATTGAATCTTCAACAAAGTTTTCCTATCGGCCACCAACGTAACATGTGATGTGACACCCACCGCCCATGTCATGTCATGTCTCAATGCTTTTTACCTTATGCGATCGTCTTTCCTTTTCTTCACTCATAATTCTTGCTTGATCGCATCAGTGGGTATGCAACATGCGATCGCACATTCATCAGACTGCTGAAGGATATTCTGCATAGAAGTAGCGAAATTAGTGTGAAATTTAAATATGTTATGCGTTAAAAGTATGTGATCGCATGCTCCGCTTTTTGTATAGATTTATTGGTAAAAATTATCTAAATTTCATGCCTTTGCCTTATTATTTTAAATGAAAGAGATATAATAACTTGTGTTTCTACAAGTTATCACACCTCCAAATTTAAACTCGTGCCACCTTTTTGAGGCAGTGGGGTTGGGATCACTTATTCTTTGCATTGATCACGATTCTTGCCTTCGTTTTGGCGCTTTGCCCTTTTCCTCATTTCTTACCACCGCTAGCCTTTGTTCTTTTTCTTTACTAAGGCCGCCACCTACTGCTCCTTTCTTCTTTTCATCCTTCTTTTGTTTTTCCGTATCCTTTTTCTATGCATCTACCTTCCCTGCCTTTACTTTATGTAAATCGTGTTTAGCGCGTTGAACCTTCTCCTTTCTAATTCTCCTATTCTTCACTTTCTTCTTTAAGTCCCTTTTTAAATCTCATCGCATAACGTACTATGCTATCCATTGATTTTTCAAGTTGCAATGGAACATTCATGTGATCAAGCTCCTCATCACGAATCTCGCGATGGAGTTCTGTCACCGCGATTAGAAATTCTTCCTCCTTCCTTATTTCACCAAGGCCTTCCCTCACTCTTTTGACCTTTCTCTAGAACTCTTTCACCAACGCCTCCATAGTAGAGGCAGAAGTGCCTACTTTATTGTTTCTTTTCCTTCTTTCTTTTCCACTTATTCTCCCCAGGGGCTCTTCCATCCACTTCGATGTCGCCTTGTGTCTCCTTAGCCACTGTGCTGATTGACTCAAGTGGCGATGGCTTGACCTCAACTTGCTGACCGCCTGGTTGATTGACCACGCCTTCGTCCAAGGATTCGAGAGGGTTTAGATTTTTTTAGAATTTCTCCATAGACTTTTTGCTCATCCTCACACCTTGCCTCGCTTGTGGCGGAGGCTGATGGTCGAAGGGGATTATGGGGCAATGAGGACTGGGATTCCGTTGTGATTGATGGGATGAGTATGGGGTTGAATGGTGAAGGTGATGCCACAGTGGGTGGTAGTGCCTAAGTCGATGCGGCGGCGACTGAGAATGAACTTGTGTTGATGGTAACAGAAGGGGACACTACTTCGTAGGAGAAAGTGGGGGTTGTTGATCGGGCTGAAGAAGGGGTATTTTGACCTTCCATTTGAATCGTGGATGGAGTAGGTATGATCGAAGAGAGGGCCGGAGGGTTCTTTATGTTCACGGGGAGTCTTTTGGAATGTAGAGGGCTTAGGACTTTAGGTTCGCATAAAGAAGAAGGGTGCCTGAAGAGGGAGGGGGTTTAAATAGGCAAAGGATGAAGAGGAAACAAATAGCTGCCTTGTGATTCGAGGTAACGATAGTGCCACGCACATTAGTGGCGGACAGTAAGAATGTCTAACAGCATGTATTTTCACCGTCCTATGGTGGGATGACGTATTGTTCCCTCAACTACGATGGGTTCTTGGAGATGCGTTGGGATATAATTCTCCTACATTTTCGAGACTTATCGCATTAAGAAACCCCAATTACCCCCTTTCTCTAACGTTTGTTTTAGCAGCCAATGATAACCAAAAACATGTAAACAAAGAGAGCAGAAACAATTAAGCAA